>NC_136484.1:81705377-81774349 GCF_053919585.1 Euprymna scolopes
AACGTTTCTAGGGCAATTGTTCTTAACATATCTAAGGCCTTGGATAGGGTATGGCATTAAGGTTTACTTCACAAGATCTCTAGCTATCGTATAGCTGGAAATATCTTCTTAATTATTAAATCATTTCTTTTCGAAGTTATGGCTATTTTTATGCCCTGCGTGTTTGGATATAAGACCATATGCGTTTTGTCACATTTTTTGCACTACTTTTTCAGTAAAAATGCTATATCTTTGTTAAAACACAAGACTAAGCAATGAAATTTGCCATATAATTGTATTTTTGTGCTAGGAATTAGAATATGCTACTGAAAATCTCAAGAAATGAATGTTTTCTACATAGTCTGCAGTAAATGCACATAAATATGCTGCGATTGCTTAAAAATGCCATGTATTCATTAAAAGAAAAGAAGCTAGAGAACTCAACGTTTAGCTGCAATACATTTTATGTGACAAAAACTGAAATCGAAATCTAGGATTGGTTAAAAATGAATATATTGCAATATTTCTTTGTTGTTATTGTAGATTAATACCTTCTGTTACCCCTCCCCATATGACCACCTCTCCAAAATATGTGATTCTACCTTTATAGTAAATTGCACGTGAACAACCTGAAAAACTTTAATAAAAGATAAACAAAAATTATTTTAGAATTTAATGTAAAATGATTTCCCATTTTGAATCATTCGAGCGCTTTAGGGCAGTTACCCCCCCCCTCCCCTCTTTTTCCTATGATAAATAAATCCTGGGTGTTTTTTTTTTTGTTTGTTTGTTTGTTTTCTCAAAGGCAATTATGCATGAGGGTCTTTGTGCAATTATGAGAAGGTAGGGAGGTGGCCACTCTGACTTTGGGTTAATGATAGGGATAAAGAAAATTATGTGTGAACATCCTGAAGACTTAATAGAAACAAAAAAACAATTTTAGAATTTAGAGTGGGGGTTGGTTTCACATAAATGTAAAATAATTCACCATTTCAAGACGATCCTAGCGTTTTAAATATAAAAAAAGAAACAAGTTTTTGCTAAAGCTGACAAATTGTTAAAAAATTTGAATCAATGTTATTTTGATTTTTAATTACATTTCATGTCCTTTCCTACCGTCGTTATTTTTTAACTGAGCACCTCTTACAAATATTTAAATATTGATTATTTAAAAAAAAATTTTTTTTTTAATAATCGGGTAGATTAGTTTCCATTCAATAATAATTCACTGAAAACATTTTTTAAGGGACGAAAATTAGAAGTGTGTTACCGTTCGGAATCGTACACGTGAACCAAAACATCATATTTCACATTTTCACTTGTTAAAATATTTTAAAATTTACTACTACCCAATTTTTAAAAAATATTTGTATGGTTGATAACAAAATAGCTCTAACATGTAAGAATTTTTTTTCATAACCAAATTTTCAATTAAAAAAAAATCGATTTGGAATAAGAATAAACAATAAAAACAAAATATGTTTACACCATGTTATTGCTGCTGCTGATACTATCACTAGTACAGAAGTCTTGATTCAAATTCATAACGATTTTTTCAGATATTATGTTTTTAAATTGCTATGTACCACTAGAGAAAACACTGTCCAATCATCTTTTTAACGAATAAACATAGTAAAGATTGTTTTATTTAATAGTGAGTGTCCAAAGAAATTTTTTTCCAAAATTTTCAATATTCACCATTTTGAAATCTTTTTTTTAACAAAAAAACGAGTGGTCAAATGAATTTCGGACACTCGAAATTATTAAAAGTGACATCTCTTTTGGCTAATTTCCAAATTTCAGTAAAAATTCTCTACAGAAACACGGTACGAATGTTTAGAAATCGGAGGAGGAGGGGGGGTTACAAAAACTTACCGAAAATGTTCACATTTTTGTCACTTTATTTGCTTAAAACTCTAAAAATATATAATGTATGTTATCATTTACTAATTCATTTCTGAACAAAACGGTGGTATTTTGAAGACTTAAAGTGCTTTGGTTTTTTAAAATATGACTATTTTAGCAGAAACCCCTTGAAATCTGATTATCCAAAGCATTTTAACGGCCGTGTGTATTGCTAATTATATGTATTAATTATTATAGGAGGTGTTTTCTATGTTGTGAGAGAGTTAACCTGTGTCTAAAATTAAATTATGTTCTTTTAATAGGAGTTTATTACTAGTGATAAATTATAGAAAAATATATATATATATATATATATATATATATATATATATATATATATATACACACACACACATAATATATTCACAATAATAGATACATGCAATAATAACAGATATATACAATACTAATAGATATAAACAACAATATATATGCAATAATCTATATATCTATAAAAGTGCAAGTGTCTTCAGACTCAAAATTTGATATACAGGGTACTGAGATTTGAGAAAATCTTTGTAATCGGTTTTTGGCCAGAAATTTGGCTATTAAGGGGTCAAAGTTCAACGATCCTTTGAGAACTCTACCAAACTCCTCCAACAATTTCGGATCTAAACACTTTAGATATAGGTTCCTTGGACATGGATCTAACTTAATAACTTGATTTGAGCCCAAAACAATAAATGTTAAGGGGTCATAATAGGAGTCAAAGTTAAAAAAAATTTTTACCTTTGCGGTCTCTACCAAATTACTCGGACAATTTCTGGTCTAAACATTTGAAATTTTACGTAACGGGTATTCAGAGATAAGAAAAGCTTTTTAATCGGTTTGGGTCGAAAATCTGACCTACAAATATATAAATGTACGTATGTATGTTTAGCATGTCTGCCTAAAACTTTCGACAGAGGCGACGGGATTTTCACAAGATTAGTATCGTTTTGAAGCTCCACCCTTCAGACGACAAATACCGAAAAATTGGCTAAAAACATTCATTTCTTCATCCTCAACTTTTCTAGAGAGGGGTCGCTTTTTTCACCAACATTTTCGAAAGTCATCCCCTCTTTTTGATTGTCTAGCCTTAACCTACATCACTTCCAGTTTGGCGGTGGTTGTAACAGCAAAGACATCACGTTTTTTCCTGTTCTTTTCCTCCTTTGCAGTATGAGCTTGAGCCTGCCTACTACCACTTTTTTTTTTCTTATTTTTGCTCAATACACACCCTCACGGGGCAACGCCGGGCACACATGCTAGTAATATATATACATAAAATATGTTTTTACTGTTAGGTGGAAAGACCTAAAGCTCAACGTTGTGCTCGTCTTATGTCGGCTTTCTCAAGAGTAAAAATAGCCACTGATAAGAGGGTTAGTTATTTAGGGATATATATATATATATATATATATATATATATATATATATAAAAATGTAAAGTTGGTTTGTTCTAAACCAAATAAAAACCCTATTTCTAAGTTACCAGTTTTATTTGAAATTTTCAGACAACCCATCTTTAGAGTCGAGGTATGTTTTTATGTTATTGAAATAAATTTACCTCGCGTATAAAATAAATAAAATAAATAAATATATATTTTTTACTGCGAATCTGTTCTGTTGATAAAACTGAACTTCCGGTTCGATTCATTTCACAGCCACGAATCGACGAAAGATTTCATTTTCTGTTAACTCGATAAGTAAAAAAAAAAAAAAAAACTTACTCGTGGAGAGAGTGATCCGTGCTGAAATAATGTATTATTTAAAAAGCCATTCTTAACATGGGGAAGGAGGGTGTTTTGTACCTATTCTGTACTTTAATCTTACAATTGAATAAAAACATATCATAAAACTTTAAACGTGGAAAACGATTTTAAAAAAATAGCGCGGATCACTCTCTGCATTAGCACACACACACACAAAAATAATAATCCCATATTTTAAAACTTTAAATTCATTTATGTACTTATGTTTTTTAAATTTTATTTATGTTAAGGCTTCACTCATGAAACATTACGTTTTAATTGTTTAGTTTATTTTCACGGCATTGTTTACATAAAAAAGTTTGTTTAACTTTTTCTAAACTGTTTCATTTTTACGACATGCCTCAACGTATTATAAACACCCTAACCCCCCCATGTTAAAAAAAAACAAAAAAAAACGCCCTTCCATAAACCTCAAAAGCCATTCTTAACATGGGGAAGTTAGGGTGTTTATAATATGCTGGGGCGAGTCGTAAATTAACGAAGTTGCTATCTATTATTTATTGCAAAAATTGCTTGAAATTTATTTATTTGACCAAAAAATTAAATTTTGGTACTCCTTGGGCGTTGAGTTCCATGGCGACCAGTAGGAAAAAATAATAGTCGCTCCCTTAGTCTCCCACCTCACCCCGCGCGTAACATATTTACTGACGTTGCCGTAACTAAACAATTATCTGTCACATTTACAAACATTTATTTTGAAAAAAGTTTTACTTTTTATGAATATTAAAAGAAAAATGGGTACTCATGCAGAGAGTGATCCATGCTGAAATAATAACGTTATTTAAAAAGCCATTCTTAACATGGGGGGGGGGTGTTTTGTACCTATTCTGTACTTTAACCTTGCAATTGATTAAAAAAAAACACACAATTAAAAAATAGCGCAGATCACTCTCTGCATTAGCACCGAAAAATGTTACTAAACATTTATTAATAATTTCTCACTTATTACAAACATTTGATTTTTAATTTCTTTTTAAATGATGACTTTTATCGACTTTTTTTTAAATATCTCCCCCCCCACCAATGGTGTTTATTCCGAATCCGTTGTTAACATGGAGAGGTTGGGGGTGTTTATTCTGAAAGCCGTTCTTAACATTTGTGGCGGTGGATCTAATGTAAAAAAAAAATAAATAAATAAATTTAAAAAAAAAACTAAATCCTTTACTAATAACTTCTCACTTTTACAATATTTTTTAATTTACATGCGCAGATGAACAAATTGTTGAATAGTGCGAAAACAAAACATTTAGGTCTACCTCCACAATTTTCTTTTTTAAATGACTTTTATTGATAAATAAATTTACTTCTCCGCAACTTTTATTGATAAATAAATCTACTTCTCTGCCACGGGCACTGAACCCCTCCTTTTTTTTTTTTTTTAATAGTATTTTCGGGTGGGTATGCTGACAACAAATATCAGTTAAATTTTGCAAATAGCCCCCCCCCTCCAAAAGTGGTGTTTATTCCGGAAGCTGTTCTTAATATGAGGAGGTTGGGGAGGGGGGGGGGTGATTATAAGGTGGACCTAATCTAAAAAAAAAACAAGTTGTTTATGCGCACATAAGCAACTATTTTTTTATTAACTTTTTTTTTTTAATTTTTAATTTAAAAATTAAATTTCAATGAATAGAATAATAAATCATTTATCATTAATATGTGTTTTTGGTTTTGTGTTGAATGAAACTTTTTTTTTTTCATTACAACAATAATGAACCAATTTAAATCTTCCAGCATGCGTTTAAGGGTTACGAAATTATCAATAAATCGTTTAGTTACTAAGCCAACGTCAGTAAATAAAAAAAATGTTACATGCGCATGCATTAGCCTTGACTGGGAGGGGGGGGGGGCTAAGGGAGCGACCATTAAATAATTATGCTGGTCGCCATGGAACTCAACGCCCAAGGAGTACCTAAAGTGGCACTTATGCACTTATGTTACCGTGCTATTTTTTAAAATAGTATTTTCCTGTTAAATTCAAATTTTACAATATGTTTTTCTTTTATTAATTTGTTAAGTGAAAGTACAGATAACCCGGTCGGTTTCTAATGCGAGGAAAATCTAGCCCCCCCCCCAAAAAAAAGGTGTACTCTGGATAATAACAAAACATTAAAATTGCCTCAGTCTCGAAAAATTTCTTCTCTACTGAACGAGGAAAAAAACGGTGAAGTGTAGTTCACCTTCTGTTTCTCTCCCCCTCTCTCAATATCTCTCTCTATCCATCTCTTCCTTTCCCTTTCTCAATCTCTTTCTCTCTATATCACCCTCTCCATCTCTCTTTGAGCCCCTTTCTCTCTCTAACTCCCTCTATCTCTCTCCTTTCCTCTGTTTCATCCCTCTCTGTTTCTAACACTCCACCTCTCTCTCTGTTTATCTATCAATCCCTTTATCTCTCTATCTCCTTCTCTATTTTCCTCTCACTGTCTCTTTTCTATCTATATATCTTCCTCTCTATCTGTCCATCTCTAATCCCTCATCCTATTTTAGTCTCCTAAATTAATTACAGTGAATAAGGCATTGTCAAAACATGGATAAATCCTATTTTAGTCACCTAATTTACTGACTGTGAGGATAGAAGTTATTTGGAAATTACTGCTACCTTGAACAGCACCAGAAGTAACTGGTAAAACCTTTCTAATTAAATTGATTTTGGCAGCCATTTGGTAACAAAATGACATAGCCTTAGCCCTTGCTGCATGAGGAATACCTGCGACCTTGCTGCCAAGTAGAAGAATTATTTATTCTACTTTAAAACATTCAACTTTTCAAAAATCTCATCTTCGACATCTCCAAAACATCCAATATGGGGAAAAATATTGCAGAAATGCAAACTTATTGTTTAGGATGAATGCACAATGGTATGCAAAAAATCACTTGAGGCTCTTGGTCGATCCTTGCAAGATTTGCGTGGCAATGTCAGACCATTTGGGAATGCAGTAATATTGCTTGCAGGAGATTTCAGACAAATGTTACCTGTTATTCTTCAATCAACACCAGCAGATGAAATAAATGCTTGCCTCAAATACTCTACTTTTTTGTTCCATGTGAAGACATTAAACTTAACTCAAAATATGCATGTACAGTTGCAGACTGTTCGATCCGCACAAAAACTTTTGCAGCACTTGTGGGAAATTGGGTACGAAAAAGTGCCAGCTGATCAGAGTTAAGAGCAAAATTCTTTGACTTTTAACTTCTGTAATTTCTGTAATTTTATTTCATCAAAAGAATAGTTAGTTTAAAAGGTTTTTGCAGATATTCAAAATATAAGAATTCCATTTGACTGAGTGAATGAGCTATTCTTGCAGGTCAATACAAAGATGCCCATGAACTTAACGCTATAATTAAATGTAAAATTCCAAGTGAGGTAGTCAAATACAAATCCATCGACACTGTTGTGAAAGCAGATAAAGTGGTTAATTATCCAACAGTTATATTTGCCAGGGATGCCACCGCATGTATTGTAACTGAAATTTGGTGTACTAATTATCATGTTGTGAAATATAAACCAATCCAAGCTTTGCAATGGCACATAGCTTGCAGTAAAAAAAAAAAAAACAAACAATATCATAGAAACAGCAATCTTAACAGGACCTTTCACAGATGAATATATCTTCATTCCATGCATTCCTATGATTCCACCGGATACATCATTACACTTTAGCAAATTGCACTTTCCAATTTTATTGTCATTTGCAATAACCATCAACAAAGCACAGGGAACAATCTTTACAATTGTGGGCCTTACAGTTACACACTGACTGTTTTTTCACATGGACAATTTATGTTACATATTCAAAAGTCACCAAACCGGAAAATCTCTATATCAGCTAAGAAAATGGAACAACAAAAACTGTACCCATGCAAAATGGAAATTTAAACCTATAAGAAACATGCTTTTTCTCATTTTGGAACTTTTTCCATTGCGCCAATTTGAGCCACAGCAACGCGTGGCAGGGTACAGCTAGTATATAAATGTAATTTTGGTTCGTTAAAAGCGAATAAAACCATATTTCTACGTTACCAATTTAATTGAAATTTTCAGAAATTCTATTTTTAAAATCAAGGAATGTTTTTATGTTATTAAAATAATTTAACATTGCGAATTATAAAAATATTAAATTAAATAAAAAATATTTTTCATAACTGCGAGATTATCGCCATTTTATTTCCGGTAGAAATTAGCCATTCACTTATTGAGATAAGTATTATTTGTATTAATTTTTATGATACTCATGCAGAGAGTGATCCGTGCTGAAATAATGTTATTATTTAAAAAGTCATTCTTAACATGGGGAGGGAAGGATGTTTTGTACCTATTCTGTACTTTAACCTTACAATTGAATAAAAAAAAAAACATATCGTAAAATGTTAATTAAACGTGGAAATATGATTTAAAAAATAGCGCGGATAGCTCTCTGCATGAGCACCATTTTTATTTATTGCGGACTATTATTCTCATCTTTATTAGTTGTTGTTTCACGACTTTTCGGCCAACTATTCCTCTGGCCTTCATGAAAAGAAGTAAGTCCTTTTATAAATGTTCAGTAACTTTTTCCTTTTATTATTCTTAAAGAGTAAAACTTTTCTTATTCATGAAAAGAGTTAAGCCTACGTAAATAAATGTTTGTACACGTGACAAATTATCAATAAATGGTTTAGTTACTTTTTTTTTTTAAATTATTTATGAAAAGAGTTAACATAATGTTTGTAAAAGTGCGAAAGGCAACGTTGTACAACCATCAGTCCCACGCTTAATTTCTATAATCATTATTTCGACATTTGAAAGTGGTGCTTACTTTTTAGTTACAACGTTCTGATAAATCAGTCACCCATTTTGTAAGCAATAAAAACGCGGTATATCAAAACCATAGAAAGTAAAAATAATATGTGCCTCTACCGCATTTGTAAGTCAGAAATATATTTGTTTCTCAAAGAAAAAAAAATAGATTGAACATGACTTTTTTTTATTGTTTTTATGAAAATAAAGTTTCGAGTTTAAAAAAAAATTTTTTTTTTTAACTTATTTAGTTAAAAGTCAGTTTGTGGGTGTTTTTTTTTAAATTGTTTTATGAAAGGTGAGTTTTTTTGTTTTTTTTCAAAACTTTTGTATGTTTTTTTTTCATTTTTTTTTAAAGTATTATAAATTTCACTAACATGCTGGAGAAATGTTTAATAATTTGGTACTTTTTTAGATTAGGTCCACCTCCACAATTTTCCTTTCAATGACGACATTTATAGGTTTCCGAGTATGCTGAACACGCAAATCACATTGAAATTTTGTGGAAATAAATAGTTGTATTATGCATTGTATTCTTCGGCGGCCATCTTTTTACGTGCACACACGCCATAAACAAATACACGCACGTAAAAAAGATGGCCGCCAAAGATTACAATGCATAATACAACTTTTTATATCTTGATAACTACTTATTTCTGCAAAATTTCAAGTTGTCATTTAAAAGAAAATTGAGGAGGTGGACCTAATCTAAAAATTTACCAATAATTTTTCATTCCGTACGCCTCCCGATACATTGCTTTGTCAACATGCGACCATTTTATATCTCCCGAAGACACTTCCGTATTTAGAAAAAAAAAAAAAAAATGAGTGACCGATTTACCAGAACGTGGTAACTAAAAAGTGAGTACCCCTTTCAAACGTTGAAATGTTTTTTTTTTTATTTTTCAATTTTTTTTTCATAATCTGGTTAGTGTTCAATCAATAATAATCCAGTGAAAAAATTAAAAAAAAACCTATCAGTATAGAAACTCCACCACGTAAGTAAATAAATAAAAAATGTTACGTGCACATGCGTTAGCCTTGACTAGGGGGGTACTAAGGGAACGACCATTAAATAATTCTGCGGGTCGCTATGGAATTCAACGCTCAAGGAGTACCAAAATAGTTTTCATGATCTGAAGAAATTTTTTTTTTCGAAAAGTGGGTAATCACTTTTCCATGTAAATTTAATTTAAAATGAGCACCCACTTTCTGGCCACCTGAGGAAGGGGCATTTATTTTCGTGTTTATTGGCTTAAAGGTGTTTTGACAAGGCAGTTTGGTACGCGAATGCATATTTAACAGTTTTCGTTTATGCTCACACATAGCATAAACAAAGGCTACGTCTGTGAAATGGAAAATAGTCCCAGAGTTCAGGGGTTAATACCATGCAAAAGAAATCAAACAAAAAAACTTTTTAGCCAAGAAACACACAGAAAAAAGAAAAAAAATAGCATCCATTTTTTTCTATCGAATTCATTTGCTGTTTTTATTGAAAACTATTTTCCCCCCGGATTTTTTATATAATTTTCCATTAAGGGCCGTGCGTCTCACGTTCGTAAATAACAACATTTTTTTTTGTAGATTTTTGTGTGCTAAAAACGAATCTGCAAACCGTTTCCGTCGCAAAAAATAGTTTTTAGGATATGAAGAAATTACTTTTTCGAAAAAGTGGCGATCACTTTTCCATGTAAATTTAACTTAAAATGAGCACTCACTTTCTAGCCACCTGAAAGAGGGGGGATTTTTTCCCCTGTTTATTGGCTAAACAGCTTTCATTTCTGCTCACACATAGCGTAAACGAAGGCTACGGCTGTGAAATGGAAAATAGTCCCAGAGTTCAGGGGTTATTACCATGCAAAAGAAATCAAACAAAAAATTTTTTAGCCAAGAAACACAGAAAAATTCCCCTCTCTCAGGTGGCCAGAAAGTGAGTGCTCATTCTAAGTTAAATTTACATTGAAAAGTGATCACCCACTTTTCGAAAAAGTAATTTCATGAAAACTTTCTTTTTGCTACGGAAACGGTTTGCAGATTCGTTCTTAGCACACCGAAATCTACAATAAAATATTTCATTATATATGAACGTGAAACGGGCGTTAAAGTAAAATAATACCGGATTTTTTGGAGCAGAATTACCGTTTAGTTGTACAAATATCCTCAAACCAGGTAATCACTAAAAGGGACTTTTAAAAGTTGTCACCTGTATCGAGCAAAAGTTTAAAACCACCGATTATATGCCAGCCTACGTCATGGTAAGATATATTGAGTGAGTTCCTAACAGTATTTTGTATAGTTTTTTAGTTTAAACTCATTTTCCCAAAATTTCCCCAAACTTAATGTGTTCGATACAGTCTGCCGCCATTTGTATTTTTCAGATATACCGATAAACATTGAATGTTTTTGAACCGATTATACATTACATAAAAACTCTAAAATCTTATCCAGTTAGGTAGAACATTTACTTTTCTTGCTTTTGATAACATTTATTTATATATATTTATTTTTTGACAACTTCTTTGTATCTGTGTTTAGTAATACAAACCCTTTTCATTTAATGTAACGTTTAGTCAGCTCGAAAAACAGTGTTTATCGGGGTATTTGAAAGCTACAAATGGTGGTGGACACTGTTGATTACTTTAAGTTAGAGAAAGTGAGTTAAAACTAAAAAACTATACAAAATACTGTCAGAAACCCACCGATTATGCCAGTCTATGTCATGGTAACATATTCGCCGAGTTTCAGACACACTGTTTTGTATCGTTTTTAGTTTTCAACTTACTTTCCGAAACTTAACGTATTCAACAGAGTCCGCGACCATTTCTTTTTTTGGAGCCGATTAATCATTTTACATTACATAAAAACACTAAACAATTATCCAATTGGGTAGAAACGTAACTTACCTTTGCTTTCATTTATTTGTTTTTGGACAACTTTTTCGAATCTGTGTATAGTAACCCCCCTCCCCCCACCATCAACCAAATATTAATTACTAACTCACATTTTTGTAAAACAACAACAAAAAAAAAAAACATTTAGCGTTTCAACATTTTTGCTACGTTCGGCTTCATCCACTGATTGTTGGTCAAGTCCAAACCATGAATGATTGACAGAAACTCCCGAGGATCCAGATCAAATTCTGCAAGAGTACAATTTTTTTTCATTTTCGCCTTCTTTTTCACTTTTTGCAGTGGATTGCTGTACTAATATAAGAAACATGCATTTTCTCTTTTTATTAAATTTTTCCATTACACCAAATTGAGCCACTGCAACGCGTGGCAGGGTACAGCTAGTATATATATATATATATATATTAAGGGGGGGGGGGGGTGATAGCATGTTTATTTTTATATAAATTAGGAAATTATATACATTTAGCAATACCACACGATTTTTTCTTTAGATCAAATAAACTCAAATCCAGCATTATTGAAAAAAAAGCATAAAAACAAAGAAATATTATCTCTAGTTTTTTTTAAATCAGGCTATTAGAACTGGAGTTATGACCATTTAAAGTATCAAAAAATGTGTGGTTCACCGGACATTTTTCCTGAAGTCAGTCCTATTCAAATACATACAAGCTTATGACTGAAAATGGTAGGAAATTTGCACAATTTACAACTAATCCATCTTTAAAAAGTTGTATCTTCAGATCTTTTTAAGATATTATGATGAAATTTTGAACATATAATACCATGAAGATTCAGTTGGCATTATTTATTTATTAGCATATTCCAGTTTTATTTTAACAGCTTTAAGTAGAAACATCATAAAAACAGTTAAAGAAAAATGGAAAGTAAGGCTTTATCATCATAGGAAGTATTATTCTGATGGACATTATCATTTGCCATTATAACATCATGAAAAATTCAGATGGCGACCAGAAAATCCAAAATAGTCACCATGACATGATTCAAAGATGGCTTGTAGCATATCAAATTAAAGGAAATTTTGTACAGATCAAAATTGTTTTCAAGTACATTAAACTAATTAGCATAATTAAGTTTCATTTTAACGGCTTAAAGTAGAAGCATCATAAAAACAGTTTAAAAACATAGGAGGTAAGGCTTTAGAAATATTATTCTGATGGACATTATCATTTGTCATCATTACACTGAAAAATTCAAGATGGTCACCACGACATGATTCAAAGAAATTAACAAAATATGGCTTGTAGTATATCAAATGGAAGGAAATTTAGTACAGATTACAATTATGTTTTCAAGTTCATTAAACTAATCAGGATAATTAAATTTCATTTTTAACGACTTCAAGTGACAATTATCAGGTGAGTTTCTGCCACTATTTTGTATAATTTTTATTTTTAAGTCATTGTCGAAACTTCAAGAGACATCATGGCCATTTTTTTTTTTTTAATGTAATGCTCAACACTACTTGTTTTTTGAACAGAATAAACATTTACAACAAAAAAAAATTGAGGTAGATGGAAGAGTACTTCCGTTTGGTAACGTTTATTTGTTATATATTTGTTTTTGGTCACTTTTTCATACCTCTGTGGATTGTAAAACAAACCCAATAAAGGTAAGGTAAGTTTTTGTTTAATGGCACATCAAACCCATAGGTCATTTCATGCCATGAAATGTGAAGAAAGTCTTTAGGTGATAGATTGTTTTTAATTAAAATTTAGTATTTCTAAGTCAGTCTTTCTTCTAGTTCTTTTTTTCTTTCAAATGCGTTCTAAAAGTTTAATTTTTCTTAGAAAATTTAATATTTTATAAGGTTTTCCAAATATTGCTTTAAGGTTTTTGTTCTTTGAAATATTTCACACAAATATTTTCATATTTTTTGCATTCCATTAGTATGTGTTTAATGGATGTTGACAGGTTCTACATTAAGGGATACCTTCTGCTTTCAGAAGGTATTCATGTGTTAGTCTTGAATGACCAATTCGAATTCTGGTAAATATAGTGTCTAATTTTGGTATTAGTATTATGGCTCTGTCTTGCCCAACATTCAGTTGTATTTTTCCAAGTTTGTTGTTTAGTTGTTCATTCCATAGTTTTTGCCATTTAATTTTTATGTAGGAGTTTATTTTGTTTTTCCTATCTGTGTATGGGATTTTTATGTTTGATGGAGTCAGATTTGTTGCGTGCTTAGCCAGTTTGTCAGCTTCTAAATTTCCTTTTATGCCGACATGACTCGGTATCCATGCTAATATTATTGTTTTATTTTCCTTTACTTGGTGTTGGTATATTTCCGTAATTTCCAGGATGTACGGATGGTTTATGTTCCTTTCTTTCAATGCCATTAAGCTGGACATGGAGTCACTGAAGATAAGGAATTTATTCTCACTAGACTTCCGGACTAGTTCTAGAGTCATCTTAATAGCCTGTAACTCTGCAGTGTATATAGAGGCACCGTCCAGTAATCGGATTTGCTTGCGTGTATTATGCATTTTTGCTGTTGCTCCTACTCTTTCAGTTATTTTTGAGCCATCTGTATAGATGGTTTTGTATGTGGAGTATTTATCCCTAAGTTGTAGGAAGCTGTTTCGATGGGTTTGGTAGTTAGTCTGTTTTTTAGTTGTTTTAATAGTCATGGTTCTGTTGGTTGTTTTTGTTTTACAGCATATCAACCTTTTTTTTTTTTTTTTTTTTTATTATTACATTTTCACCCCAAACAAGGCAAATTGCCACTTTGGTGTAGGGGGCTACTGTCAGGGGCAACAACTACTGGGGTACTATGTAGGGATTTGGGCAGCAAAGTGTCGGTTCACGTTACACTTGAACTTCTGCACGTCAGTACTGTTGGGGAAGCAGGGACCTGGAATGGAATTCCAGAGTCTAGCGGTTCTGGGGAAGAAACTATTGGAGTAAAAAGATCTTTTACATCTAGGGATCTCTACAGTGTGGGGGTGGGATTTAGCAGCCTGTCGGGTTTGTCGAGGGTGCTCACGTCGTGGGGGCACAAGTGATTGCAGTTCGTCAGAGCATTCACCACTAAAATACTTGTAGAACAGGCAGAGGGAGGCAACATTTCGTCGATGGGACAGAGGCTGAAGCTTAGATGCCAGTTCAGGGCCTATCAGGTTTGCGACTCTCTTTTGAACCTTGTCAAGGAGCGAGAGACTAGTAGCAGATGCACCAGCCCAGATGTGGCAGCAATACTCCATACATGGGCGAATGGTGGCCTTATAGAGGTACAGGATACTTTCGGGTGTTAGTAGTTTTCTAGCACGGTAGAGAGAGCCCATCTTTCTTGCAGCGGCCCTGGCAATGCCTTCAATGTAATTGTTCCAACTCATGTTTCCTGTGAACGTTAGGCCAAGGAGTTTGAAAGATGGACTCTCAGATAAAGAGTCGTTGGCCATTGCTTTGGGTGGTAGAGAGGGTTTCTTGTAATTATTGAATGAAACTAGTTTAGTCTTGGCAGCATTGAACGCAACCAACCACTTTTGTCCCCATTCCACTACAGATTGGAGGTCTTCCTCTAGTGTTTCTGCCATTTCTTTAGAAATGTGTTCATTCGTCTTCCTGTCGTGCCTGCCATAGAGTGTAGTGTCATCAGCATATATACCCATCTCAGAGGCAATGTTGTCGGGGAGGTCATTTATGAATATCAGGAACAATAGAGGTCCAAGGATAGAACCTTGGGGCACCCCCGCATTTATATCATATTGTTTAGATGTACGACCGTCGAGGACAACCTGGATTTTTCTCTTATCTAAGAAGGATTTAATTATGTTAAGTATTCTACCAGTGATACCGTATGATCTGATTTTACTGAGGAGACCCTCATGCCATACCCTGTCAAAAGCCTTAGATATATCTAGAGCTACCGCTCTGCCCTCCCCCGCTTTGTCCAGTGAATGGTATATACGTTCAGAGATCACAGTTAGGATGTCTGCTGTGGAACGGGCTTGTCTAAATCCATATTGTTTGTCAGTCAGTAGTTTAGCATCTGTAAGATGATGGACTAGAGCATGGTTAATTATGGTCTCAAATATTTTGGCAAAAAGTGGGAGGAGGCTAATGGGGCGATAATTTGATGGGTCTGTCCTTTCGCCAGAATTCTTGAATACTGGTACAACAGAAGCAGTTTTCCAACAGCCCGGAAAGCAAGCTTCATTAAGGCATTTGTTGTAGAGTTTGGAGAGAACTGGAGCTACTTCGGCTGAGCACTTTTTTAATAGCACAGCTGGGATAAGATCGGGTCCACATGCTTTTGAGGTGTCAAGGTTTTTTATGATAGCATGCACCTGAGCAGGGGTGGTTTTCAGATCGTCTAGTGTGGCGTCTGTCCGCATAGGAAAGTCAGGTAGGGGGTGGTTGGAAGGGTCCAGTGTGGAGTTTGAGGCAAACCGACTGGCAAGCATGTTAGCCTTGTCAGTTGCTGAGGAGACAACCTCGTGATTGTTGGTTAGTGGGGGAATTGTTGATTGCCCGTTATTTACTACACTGTTGTAGATTTTCCAGAAGTCTCAAGTTCCTAGTTTTTGTGCTTCGATGCGCTTTTTAGTGGTTTCCGTAAATTCTCTCTTAGCTGTCGCTATTTCTTTCTTAACGTTATTTCTAGCTTCTATATACTTCAGTCTGTTTGAACTGGACTGATGTCGGTTAAACCTACGGTATGCATGCTGCTTTTGAGCAATGGCAGTTGCACAAGTCAACGTAAACCATTGGGGAGAGTGGGGCTTACTATAAAATTTCCGCATGGGAACATGCGCTTCGATTGCAATTTTGAACCAGTCAGTGGTCTCGTTTGCACATTGTTCAGCAGGGAGAGAGAAAATATTTTTCCATGGAGCATCTCTAATTAGTTCCCTGATGGCTTCCCAGTCAGCCTTATTATAATATCTCGTTGTTTTGAGCAATGGCTCTTCAGTTTTGGGTCTAGAGTTTAGGGCGATTTCAACCATTATCACTGCATGATCAGCGTTCCCAAGTGGACTGTGGGCCTTCGTTATGCAGTCATCGGGAACTGTGGTCAAAAACAGATCTAGAAGTGATGCGTGTTGTTCTTCCTGGTCAGGGAAACGGGTTGGAAACGTAACAATTTGTGATAGGGAGTGAGATATAGCGAAGCTACGGGTTGTGCTGCCCGCTGCATCTGTGTGAGTAGAGAATCCAAGCCAGTTTTTGTGGTGGACATTAAAGTCACCAAATACATGTATTTGTGCGCTAGTGTCGAGGGACAGTGCCGTGTCTATGCTGTCAGATACTTTGTTTATTATGGAGCAGTCCTGAGTCGAGGGAGAGCGGTAGAGAAAATAATAGTAGCTAATATTGTGTTGCATGTTTAGTCTAAAGCACATAAAGGCTTGATCATCTGTTTCTAGGTTTGTTTCTCTAGTCAAGGGAAGGGTATTACGAATGTAAACTCCAAGTCCGTGCATATGTCTGTCAGAGTCCTTACGGCAGAGTGGGAGATATCCAGGCATGTTAAAGTGGTTAGAGGGAATGGAGGAGTGTAGGTTAGTCTCACTTAGTGCTAATATATCCGGGGTATTTGTTAAGAGAAATGCTTCAACATCAGCTGAGTTAGTTCTAAGCCCACGGATATTTGTGAATGCGAGCCTCAAGGGAGGAGGCAAGTTGAATTTGTTTGTCCCTAATCCTGGTTTAAGCTTATTTTTAAATTGTACTGTCGTCATATTTTTTTTTAAGAGTTTCGGTAAGGGGGAGCTAAACAAGAGGTTATGCAGAGCTTCAGACATGCATCACAAGTAGACCATCAGCTGACCTTTCTCCAATTAGGATTGTGGCCTCAGGAAAGCCCACCGGGGATGAGTGCAGGGTCCCTTTCCATGCGCGTCATGGCACTACAAACAACCCAATATTATTCAACTGTTGATGGAGCAGCCGCTCTAAGCGCTACCAAAGAGTTAGGGCTCCTGTACTACCAGTCAGGAACAGCAGCCAGGAACTGTCAATCCGGTACCCTCAACCCATTAGAAGAAGGTCAACCCAATCTAATCGCTCAGGCATATCTTATACTCAAGCACTCCCAAATGTTCAGTTTTAGGGGTGGGGCGTGCTGGGAATGGGGAAGAACGGCGTTCATTGCCCTAGGCAGGAAACAAGATCTACCGCTGGGTGTTTCTGTCGAATCACCGAGATAGTGTCTCTGCGCTTGACTAATAGGCAAAGAAGGAGTATGGAAGCCGGGCGATAGACAGAGCCTATCTACTCCTTAAGTAATTTAGGTTTGCAAACCGGTGAATTTGTTTGAGTCACCAGCTCTAGGAAGGTTGTCATCCAAGACTGAAGAGGCCTCTCTCCCCTTTGGTTTAGTTTCAGAGTTTTCCTTCTCCTAGACGGATGATCTGGGAAGACCTACTGGGTCCGTCAGCCCTGAGAGGGTTTTCTCCGCGCCTAGGTTCTAATCCAGGTATTTCTGCGACCCCGCGTAGTTAGTGTTACTGCGTTAGTTTGTGGGGATTATATCTCTACTGATTAGTTACACTCCCCAAAGTGATTTAGGGACATGCTATTTACTTGTTAAAGGATAAAGGGGGTGGGTGAAGTTCATGCAGTGTAAGCGTCTATGATTGTAAGAGGGCTTGTTAGGGAGGAGATAATGTGATTTTAGTCTTACCCTTTTTTTTTTTTTTTATTTATGTTAGCTTAGGTCTAGGATAATGTTACAGTATGAGTAGGTATTAAGAATTGAGCTACGAGTTGTGCCCGAGCTATTTTAGATGATAGGAGGGTTAAGATGTAAGTGCAATATAGTATGGATAAGACAGCAAGTTTTGAGTCATGCGTAATTAGGTGAATATGGGCAGGTTTTCAGTAGGTGCGAATAGAGTTGAAGTTGTAGTTATTTCTAGTAAGAGTCATGGGGCATTTTGCATAACAAGGAGTGTCGTTTCAATAACGTATTAATCGTTGCAAAACTCGAGGAGACAGTTGTGTAGTGTATATCGCTTTGTTTCTGAGTACTTTGGCTGTTAAGTACCTGCCTCTGTGTGCATAGGCTGTTAAATCCCTTACTGGATAGGAATGAGCTGTAACGCATGCCTTAGAGGTAGAAATGTATAGATGTTTAGTGATGGCTATTAAAACATTTTGCATGTGAGGGATTAGGGGCTGGAAGTTAGCGATTCCACTACAGATGCGGGGCAATGTGGGAGTTTAGTGGCGGATAGGTTGGAAGGAGTAGATTGTTAGCGTTCAAGAGAAGAGGGGTTATTTATTTACAGATAGATTTCCATTAGGATTTTTTAGTTACAGGTAAGGTTTAGTTTGAAGAGGGATTTTTTTTTTTTTTTTTTTTTTTTTTGCATGCAGGTAAGACAAACGCAATCTTGGAGGTAAAATGTATAAGATTTCGTAGCTAGCTATTAAGTTTTTTCCTCCCAGTTATAGGAACAGCTAGTTCGTTGGGATTTGAAATTGTAGTCATTAAGGTCAGGCGCAGAGTGTTGCATCTACTCAGAAAATTAGCCCTGGGATTATGTATATTGCAGTTACAAATAATGACAGTTAAATTATGAGCCACGTGCAGTGGTTTGGTATGGTATGGGTATCATGGAGGACACTTTAATACAAGCAAGTGTACGGTGATTGCATATATTAAGTATACTACTTAAATAAAGTTCTTCTGTCTTCTTTAGTATAAAGAAAGGTATTCCTAGCTCTGTTCTGTATTTTTGTATAAACTATTCGTTTCCGAGTAAGTTCTGTCCACAAAACGGCTCGCATGGAACTAAAATGTTAAAGACCATTTCTACGCATATGTAATTAGAATGCATTAAATAAATAAATTTAAAGAGAAGGTATAAACAGGTGGTTAAAGCTAAAAGAGAAAAAAATAAATAAATAAAAACAATAAAAAGATAATAGAAACAGCTCGCATGGAAGCAAAGAGTTAAAGACAATATATGCGCATATAATTAAAATACATAAAATAGTCTAATTTAAAAAGCAGTTGCCATTTTAGTCACTTAGCTGTTTTTTTCTTTGCCCACTATATTTTGTCGCGACAGTCAGCGAGCGTAACCAGGTTCTTAGTGTGAGGTAATGCCGAATCTAGTTATTTTGAGGAACGATTTTTAATGGAGTATATTTTTTTTTTTTAAGTCAGATTCTATTTAACCCATAGTTGGGACCCTAACAGGTACTACCACTCTGGGTCAGAGTGAACCTGGGAGCAATGGCAATTAAAAGGTGGCTCCATACTCCCAAGGCCCGCAAGGTGGGGCCTCACCATCGGATATAGTTTTAGGTCATATCCAGGACCATTGTATAAAGGGTTCTTTTTAAATTTTTTTATAAAGGCCAATTTTTTTAAGATATGAGAGTATGGTGTGGGGATTGTTTTTATCAAATAACTCTTTAATATTGTTTTCTTTGTAGAATCAATTTCTTACTGTAACAAAATCAGTACATTCAATTAATATGTGTTTGATTGTGAGTGGTGTTTGGCTTTCTTTTTTAGGAGATATGAGTGGGTTAAGTGGGTATGGCCTATTTTTATTCTTGTTAGTTTGACTTCTTTTCTGTTTGTATTTTGTTCTTGTTTTTTGATTTTTGGCATAATTTCGTGAAGTTTATTGTTAGGGTGTTCATTCCAGGTGGTTTGCCATTTCTCTGTTGTATATGCGTTGATACATCTTTTTAGGTCTATGTATGGAATTTTAAAATTTGCATCGATTGGGAGATTTAAGGCGTTTTTTTGCTGCAGAATCTGCTAATTCATTACCTTTAATACCGGAATGGCTCGGTATCCAGCAGAAAATGATTTCTTTTTTACTGTTTAGTTCAGTTAATTTTTGGAGTAATTTTGCGATTAGGGGGTTGTCCATCTTTTTATTTTTATGGGAGTCTGAAAGGATTATAAATTTGTTTTTTTTGTTATTGGAGGTGAGTTTGAGAGCTAGGATTAGAGCATGTATTTCAGCACTGAAGATTGGGGTTTCTTTTGGGAGGTTTGATTGTTTTTTGATTGATTTATTGAGTATTGCTGCACCGGCCGTTGCGTTATTTTGTTTAGACCCATCTGTATAGATGTGTGTGTGGTCTGGATACTTTTCTTTGATTTTATCGAGATCATGATGATAAGTTATTGGATGAGTATGTTTCTTTGAATATTTACTTAAACTTAGGTCGATGTTAGGGGATACAATTTTCCAGGGAGGGGTTTTGAGTAGGACAGTTTTGCGAATTTTAGTTATGAGTAGACTTGCTTCTTTGGAAATCGATTTTATTCTAAGTCCAAAGGTTTTGATTGCATTTTCTTTTTGGTTGAAAAGGTGTTTACAGTTTGGATTTAAAGTGCTATTGTGTGCTGGGTTTGTAGAGTTGGCTGTAAGTTTTGTGTAGTATTTTAGACCAAGGTTTTGATTTCTGAGCATTGGAGGAGTTTCATGTGCTTCTGCATACAGGCTTTCTACAGGGGAGGTTGGAAATGCTCCTAGTGCTAGTCTTAGTCCAGAGTGGCATATTGTGTTGAGGGTTTTTAGATATGACTTTCTGGTGGATTGATATATGAAGCTACCATAATCTATTTTTGATCTAATTAACGCTCTTTATAGTTTGAGTAGTGTGTTCTTGTCAGCTCCCCAATATGTATGGGCAATGACTCGTACGAGTTGTAATGCTTTATTACATTTGGTTTTGATGTGATTGATGTGTGGAATCAAATTTAGTTTTTTGTCGAAAATGATTCCCAGGTGCTTGTGTTCATTTATGGATGGAATTTTTTCACCTTCAATCTGTAAGGTTGGGTCAGGGTGGAGTTTGCGTTGGTTACAGAAATGGATGCATTTTGTTTTAATTTTGGAGAATTTGAAACCATTTTTCGTTGCCAATTTATTAATTTTATTTATGTTATGTTGTAGTTTTCTTTCAATAGTGTGAGCGTATTTAGATCTGTAGCTGATTGATCAGTCATCTACATATAAGGAGCTATGTATTTCAAGAGAGAGTTCTTTTATAATGTTATTGATTTTTATGTTAAAGATAGTTGTTGATAATATGCTGCCTTGGGGCACTACTTCTTGATTTTGTGGGTCTGATAAAGTTGAGTCTATGCAAACTTGGAAAGATCTGTCTGTTAGGAAGTTTTTTATGAATTCAAGTAATCTGCCTCTTAGTCTGATGTTGTGGAGATCTTTTATGATACCATGTTTCCAGGTAGTTTCATATGCTTTCTCAAGATCGAAAAAACAGATGTTACGTGTTCCTTATTGATAAAAGCTTCTCTGATATAATTTTCGAGGTTAGTGATGTGGTCTATACATCCTCGATTTTTTTGGTATCCACACTGGACTTCAGAAATTATTTTGTTGTCATCTAGATACCATATGAGACGGTAGTTAATCATTCTTTCGAACGTTTTGTACAGGCAGCTTGTGAGAGCTATTGGTCTGTAGTTTTCTGGGTTTGATGTATCTTTTCCCAGTTTGGGTATTGGTATTATTGTTGCATTTTTCCATGAAGTTGGGAAATCTTTTGTTTCCCATATTTTATTATAAATTTTGAGAAGGAGTTTTAATGATTCTGGTGGAATTTCTTTAAGGAAGCTGTAGTGCCCTTCATCTGGTCCTACAGCTGAGTTATGGGATTTTTCTATGGCAGTTTCTAGTTCATTGAGCGAGAAGATTTCATTGTAAGGCTCTTGGTTTTTGGAGTTAAAGTTTATTTTGTACTTTTCTTCATGTTTCTTAAGTATTTGGAATTGTCTATTGTAGTGTTTTGATGATGAGTTTCCAGCAAAGGTTTTGGCTAGTGTGTTAGCAATATCTTTTTTATCAGTTATTTTCTGTTTATTTGTGAGAAGGTGTTTGATTGGATTCGGATTATATTTTCCAGTTATTTTCCTAATCATTTCCCAGACGGTTTTGGGTTTAGTGGTGATGTTTATTTTGTTGACAAATTGTTGCCAGCAGGATCTTTTGCATTCTTTAATTGTTTTTCGAGTTTTAGCCCTTTGGTGTTTATATTCTATCAAGTTGTTTGTTGTGAGTTGTTTTTTAAATTTTCTTAAGACTGCCTTTCTCTGTCTAATGGCCGTTTTACATTCTGGATTGAACCATGGTTTGGTTTTTTTTTCCAGGAGGAGAATTTTTCGGTATGCATTTTTTGGCTATTGTTATGAGTACTTCCGTGAATTCTTCTATTGTTTGGATTTGATGTTCTGTTAATTTTAGTGAACAAAGTTCTTTAAATTCGGCCCAGTTGGCTTTGTGTTCCACCTGGGTATGTGGTTTTGGATGGAGTTACTGTAATTAATTATAATAGAGAAGTGATCACTTCCACAGGATTCTTCGTAAGTGCTCCATGTGTAATCCAAGAAGCTTGATGGATCACACATGGTAAGATCAATGGCACTAGTTGATCCGTTTGTTGGATTTAAGTATGTGGGATTTTTTTCATTGAGAAGGCACAAGTTATTTTTGTTAATTGTTCAATTTTGTTTCCTTTTGAGTTTGTGACTTCGCATCCTCATAACGTACTGTGGCAGTTAAAGTCTCCTAGAAGAATGAATGGTGAAGGTAGTTGTTTTATTAAATTTTCTAGTTCATTTTCATTTATTGGTTCATGAGGAGGGAGGTATATTGAGCAGATTGTGATTGTTTTGTGTAATGTGACTTGAGTTGTAATTGCTTGGAGATTTGTTTTGACAGAGAAATTGCTTTGAGGTATGTTATTCCTTACAAAAATTGAGGTGCCTCCATTAGCACGAAGGCCTGTGTTATGGAAATAGTTGTATTGTTCATAGTTTGGTGTTTTGAAATGGTTATTGTTTTGTAGGAAGGTTTCTTGTAAGCAAACAATGACTGGGTTGAAGAGTGAGATAAGTATAAGAAGTTCATTATAATTAGATCTTATTCCACGACAATTCCATTGGATAATTTGTTGTGTTTTATTTCTATCCATGAGGCTGTTTAGTTTTCCTCTATTTTCATCTCTTTAGAAGTAGAGGGTTTATCTTTTGTTGGAGTTTGTGTTTTTGGTGAAGTGTTTTGCTGGGTTTTTTCTTTTTTTTGTTTCGATCTGGATCTTGCTTGAGATGTTGCTGTTTTGGCTTCTTGTTCATTTGATTACTTGTGTTTGGTTTCTTTTTTTTATCTAGGGTGTTTTTGGTTTCCATTTTTTCTAGAATTTGGAATCTATTTTGAGTGTCTATTGTTTGGTTTTCTTTTCTGGAACGTTCTTTATTTGCTGTTTTATCATTGCTTATGTTTTTATTAATTTCTGGTGGTTGTTTTGTTGGTTTCTGTGATAATTTTTTTAATGGTTCTGTTGTGGATGGAATATTATTTTCTTTGTTTGGATTTGTTATTTCTATTTTGTTTCCCAGATTTCAGTATTTTTCTTTTAGGCTATTTTGAAATTCTGGCCATTCTTTAATATTTAATGTAATCAGTTTGTTTATTAGTTCCCTATATTGATCATGTATTTCATTATGTTGGCATAGTTTAGTTGTCTTTTTTGTTGTCTCAGCATGTGTTGTCTTTCATGTACGTCTCAACTATTTTTCTGGCTTCTGGAAAGGTTGTGTTTTTTTTTTGTACTTTACTTCTATAATTTCTCTTTCTTTTTTATATATTTTGCATATTTTAGAGAAGACCGGGTGATCTTCTTTGCAGTTTGCGCATTTCACCTCATTTATGCATTTTTCTTCGGTGTGGTCAGGCTCTTTGTTGCCGCATTTTCCACATATTTCTATTCCTTTACAGGCTTCTCTATGATGTCCATATTTTTGGCAATGGAAACATCTTAATGGGGCTGGGATATATTGGTCTACTTTTACATTTAAGTAGCCAATTTTTATTTCCTTAGGTATTGTTGATTTGTTAAACGTTAATATGTATGTGTTGGTTGTTATTATTTTATTGTTTCTTTTTATGTTTATGCGGATGTGGTTGATTACTCCTTGTTTTTCTAATTCAGTTTTTATTTCTTCTTCAGTTGCCAGCTGTAATATCCCTAACCCTTCATCCCTTGAATGAACTCTTCCGTTAACTATAAATGCTGCGTAATTAACGCTATTTGTGACTTGCTTTCTTTTGTGAATAAAACCTTTACAAAGGTATTCGGCTCTTCGTTTTTCACTACAATTTTATTCACAAAAGAAATGGACCGAGTACTTCGTCCCGAACGATTCGACACCGAGTCTACAGCCTTCAATGCAGAAAAAAAGTACAAACACTGGAAACTCACGTTTATGAATTATTTACATACGGTTAACGGTACTGAAGAAACTGGAAACACCCAAACCGACTTCTATGCTTTGATAAATAGCATATCGGCTGATGTATACGAAATAATCAGTGACACAAGCGACTATGCATCTGCCATGAGAGCTCTGGACGCGGCATACATCAGGCCTACTAATATCATTTACAACCGACACCAACTTATTACCGTGAAACAACAACCAGCGCAAACAGTGGATTCTTTCAGGCTACAGTTGGAAAACCTCGCTAAGACATGCAACTTCCAAGCCGTGAGTGCTGAAACAAATAAAAGCCAGTATATGCGGGAGGCTTTTATTAGCGGTATCTCCTCCTCCTCAATTCGGCAACAACTTCTTGAGAAATCCTCGATAACTTTTCGGGAAGCATACGAGATGGCAGGATCTCTGGAACAAGCAGAAAAACACTCTGCGTGTTACAACCAGGAGAGTGTGATTTCTGTGCCAATAATCGCTTCAGGAGAAAATACGAGTCTGGCTGCACCACAAAAAAAAACGAGGCCGAAGGAAATTTGTTTTTTATGCGGGAATTCTTGTCATCCGCGTCGCCTTTGTCCAACACAGGACTCGAACTGCAATAAGTGTTCGAAAAAAGGACACTGGGCCAAAGTCTGCAAATCTTCCGTGTCAGCGGTGTTAAATGAAGACACTTATTTCCCCGAGTCTCGCATGTCTAGGAAGGAAAAAAGACATTACTTTTACTAAGTGTAAAATAAATAGATTCACTGTCAATGCCATGATAGATTCTGGTAGTGTGGGGACTTTCATTAACGACAATATTGCAAAAAAATGAACCTCAAAATTATTCCCAAACACAAAGAAATATCATTAGCCGACTTTTTTTTTTTTTTTTACATAGGCATCACATTATCAAGGCCAAGAGGCCACTCAAGGATAAGGGTTAAAGAGTGTACAGTAGAAATTGGACAATATAGTAATCATTAGTAATGAAAATTTGGTAAATTTGATAACTTATATGGAACGGCTCATC
Organism: Euprymna scolopes; assembly: GCF_053919585.1. Lineage (NCBI taxonomy): Eukaryota > Metazoa > Mollusca > Cephalopoda > Sepiida > Sepiolidae > Euprymna > Euprymna scolopes. The sequence continues at coordinate 81,730,948 of NC_136484.1, forward strand.
AAGAACTTATTTACGTTAGACTTGAACACAACCATATTGTAGTCAGCCGGAAAGCAGGAAAACGGAAGACAATTCCACAGGCGTGCAGTTCTAAGAAAGAAGCTTTGTTCATGGAATCTACGTTTAGTTTTAGGCACAGATAATGAGTGGGGGGAATTATTGATAGTGTTTACAGCTAGACGAGTGTTTCTTGTGAAAGTTTGGCGAGGGAGGACCATAGATTGAAGCTCAGTCGAACACTTTCCATGAAAATAACGATACATCAGAGACAAACTCGCAACATCTCTTCTGGGAGATAGAGGTTGCAAGGAGGAGAAAAGGACATCTTCTACGAGGCTACGAAGTCCATTTTGAACTCTATCAAGGCAGGACAAGTCCTTTCTAGCAGCTCCTGCCCAGATGTGGCAACAGTATTCCATCCTTGGACGTACCTGGCTCTTATATAGATAGAGAATAGCATCAGCAGTGAGATATTTACCGGATCGATAGAAAGATCCCACCATTTTTCCAGCGGCCTTGGCAACAGATTTGATGTACGTGTTCCATTTAAGATCAGGAGTAATGGTCAAGCCCAGAAGCTTGTCAAAACTTGAGGCCTCCTGAAGACGAGAGCCATTCATTTCAATTGATGCCAGATGTGGATCAGAATGTTGATGATGTAAAGAGAGAGGCTTGGTTTTAGATGCATTAAAAGTAACCAGCCACTCCTTTCCCCATTGTACTACGTGCTCAAGATCAGAGGAGAGAGAATTGGAGAGAACTTGGTCGTTTACTGACTTAGATGTGTTACCATAAATGGTAGTGTCGTCAGCATAAATGTCTACAAATGATGTAAGGATGTGATTTGGAAGATTATTAATGTAGATCAGGAAAAGAGTTGGGCCCAGGATGGACCCCTGAGGGACACCGGCATTAATACTGTGAGCTTCTGATTTTTGCCCCTCAACTACTACTCTTATGAACCTATCAGAAAGAAATGATTTAATAATTAAGAAGACTTTTCCAGCTATACCATAGCTAGCGATCTTATGAAGTAAACCTTTATGCCATACCCTATCAAAGGCTTTAGATATGTCAAGAGCAATTGCCCTAGAAAGATTGCCACCATCGAGAGATTTGCTAATCCTATGCGATATAACTGTAAGCACATCTGCTGTAGATCTAGCAGAACGGAAACCATATTGAGTGTCACTATTCTTATTTTTGTTGAGATGGTTGATTACTTCTGTATTTAACACAGATTCTAGCAACTTACTCATGACACACAGGAGACTTATTGGCCTGTACTGAGAGGGGGATGAGCGATCACCTGAATTCTTAAATACAGGGCATACTGATGAAATTTTCCAGGGAGATGGGAAACTATTCTCCTTAAGACAACGTTTAAACAGTTTTGTAAGTATGGGCGCTAGTTCAGGTTGAAGTTTTTTGAGTACTATAATTGGAATACCGTCAGGGCCAGTTGCTTTACTGGAATCAAGGTTTTTGATTAGCTTGGCAACATCACGTACAGATATACGTATATCACATAGCGTGTTTTCTGATACAGGAGGAAATATTGGGGGTTGGCGGCCTTGGTCGCAAAGGGTAGAATTAGCTGCAAAGTTCTTGACAAAGAGTTTGGCTTTGTCTGATGCTGACGAGATTACCTCAGGTCCATTGATAATAGTTGGGATGGAGCACACGCTTCTGTTCAGGATTCTGTTTGCTATTTGCCAAAACTGGTGGGAACCAAGCCGCTGCTCAGCTACTTTGGACTTGACGGACTGAGCATACAACTCTCTTGCGTTCTTTATTACTTTCTTACAATGGTTGCTGGCAGTCCTGAAAGCGGCTTTAGTTTCCATACATCTATTACTTTTGAAGCAGTGGAAAAAGTGATTTCTGTGCGCAATGGCAGCAGCACATTCTGGAGAGAACCATGGCTGGCTGTTAGGTTTTTGCTGAAACTTTTTAGAGGGTATGAAACGGGCAATACCTACAATTAACCATTCCGTCAGGTCTAATACTATAGAGGACACATCCTTTTTAAACATGGAATGCAGAGGTAGATCAGATATAAATGTACGAAAGCTATCCCAGTCAGCCTTAGTGTATCGATATACTGTACGATGGAGAGGTACGTCTGGGGACTTATTACATTTCATTTTTATCTTAATTGATACAACAGAGTGGTCGGAAGATCCAAGAGGCGACAGAACAGAAACTGAACATAGTTCAGGGCAAGTTGTGAGAAAAAGGTCTAGTAGGCTCGCATACTGGCCGTCATTGTCGGGCACACGGGTGGGTTCCTGAACAATCTGAGTGAGGTCATAAGCAATGGAGAAATCATGACAGAACCTCCCCTCATCATCGGTCTTGTTTGAGTGGGTCAACCATTCCACGTTGTGAACATTGAAGTCTCCACATACGTGAATGTTAGCTGAAGGATAAGCAGATAGGACTTGGTCAATTTTCTCAGATATGCTTTGAAAGATAGTAACTCCGTTGTTGTGGGGGCGATAGAGAGTAAATATAAATGCCGTAGTGTGAGCTAAAGCAACCCGGAAGCACATATAGGGTAAGTTAGGATCTTCCCTGGAGATGTCCCTACCACATGGAAAGCTAGGCACATATTCCATGCCCATGGCGATCTTGGGGGTCAGATTTAGAAGTTAAGTTAGAGTATCCTGTAATTGTGAACTCTTCTAGGGAAATAGCCTGTCCAATGGCAGTTTCACTTAAAAATAAAAGGTCTGGTTTAGTCTCCTGTAATTGGGTTTCAACCTCTGGAAGGTTAGAACGTAGACCCCTGATGTTGGTGAAGGAGACATGGTAGTAGGGGTCTACGTTGGAAGTTGGAGAACCGGGTTTAATCGTATATTTTTTCTTGAAACTTGTCATGATGAAATTTTGGAATTTGTGGACTAGGTCGTCAGATTTACTTAGAGCAGGACAGAGAGGATAAACTAAGAGAGAAAAAGAAACGAAGAACTTTTTTTTTTTTTGTAGCTAATGTAACTCTAAAATGTGTGCGAAAATTGTGGGAGAAACTAAAGTCGATATCTCTCTAAATAATAATGTACACTCTAACATAATAGTGGAGGTCATTAAAAATTTATTTGTCGACTTAATCATAGGAAAAGATATTCTCGGTAGATACAAGATGGTAACTTTCAAATTCGATGGACCGGAGGAAGAACTTATTATCGGAGCAGTCACCAAGAATACCTTTTTTCCATCCATGAACGTTTCTCCTCCCCCATTATTTTCTCATCTCTCTACGAAAACAACACCAATCAGCACCAAGTCACGACGCCACACAATTGCTGATAGCAAATTTATAAGAGCAGAGACTGCAAAATTGTTGGAGGAAAATGTTATAGAACCCTCAATTTCACCTTGGCGAGCGCGAGTTCTAGTAACATCGAATGAAAACCGAAAAAAAAGAATGGTGATTGATTATAGCAACACAATCAACAGATTTACTAAATTAGATGCTTATCCGATACCAAGTATATCAAAGATTGTCGAGGAAATAGCCAGGTATAATGTTTTCACTACGCTTGATCTTAAATCAGCAGACCATCAAATCCCCATCAGTAAGGAGGATCGTAAATTTACAGCATTCGAGGCGAATGGTAAATTATACCAGTTTACTCGCCTGCCGTTCGGGGTTACTAATTGAGTAAGCGCCTTCCAAAGGACCATTGACGGCATTGTCAGCAAAGAGCAATTAGTAGATACTTTTGTCTGTGTGGATAATGTTACTATCCGTGGAAAAACCCAAAAAGAGCATGACTATAATCTTCAAAGATTTTATGAGGTTGCTAAAAAGTACATCACGCTTAATAAAAAAAAAAAAGCATCGTTTCAGTCTCAACGATAACATTACTTGGGTACACTATCAAAGACAACCAGATATCACCCGACTACTAACGTCTTAAACCTCTACTTGAGATGCCACCTCCTCTAAATCTAAAATCACAAAGACGGATTATTGGGATGTTCTACTACAGCAAATTTATCCAGAATTTTTCAGAGAAAATATTAGCACTAAACCGCAATAGAGAATTCCCGTTATCTTCTGTGGCATTGGACTCTTTTATAAGACTGAAAAACGACTTGAAAGATGCTATGCTGGTAACGGTTGATCCAGAAAAAGAATTTATAGTAGAAACAGATGCTAGTAACAAGTGTATTGCAGCTACCCTTAATCAAGAGAATCGTCCGGTTGCATTCTATTCCAGAACACTAAGCCCTAGTGAAGCGAAACATCACGCGGTAGAAAAAGAAGCAGCTGCTATTGTTGAAGCACTACGTAAGTGGTGACATTTTCTCCTTGGTAAACACTTTACTGTAATTACGGACCAAAAAAGTATTAGCTTCATGTTTGATAATACCAGGAAATCAAAAATAAAAAAATGACAAATATGCCGTTGGCGCATTGAACTGTCACAATTTAAGTTTAGCATCGTCTACCGTCCTGGTAGAAAAAATATTTTCGCTGATACGTTTTCCCGAATATCTGCTCTCACTTATTCCTTACAAGATCTTCGGGACCTACACTGTAAATTATGCCATCTAGGGATTACTCGACTCTTCCATTTTTGCAAAGAAAGAAACTTTCCTTTCTCCCTCGATCAAATAAAAGGAGTAACTAATTCGTGCTCGTCTTGCCAGTATTTAAAACCCAAATTCTTCACCGGTAACAAGGGAACTCTCATAAAAGCAATAGTATCACTTCAGCGATTAAACATGGATTTCAAGGGACCACTACCTACGTCCACACATAGTAACAAATATCTACTTACGATAATTGACAAATACTCGCGTTTTCCTTTTGCATTTCCATGTAAAGATATGACAAGCTCAACGATCACACAATGCCTGAATCAACTATTTGCGATATTTGGTATGCCCGATATGATTCACACAGATAGAGCGACTGATTTTTTGTCGGAAGAAACGACCAATTACTTACATGGGAAAGGCATTGCGACTTCGAAAACGAGTAGATATCACCCGGAAGGCAATGGTCAAATTGAGAAACTAAACGGCACACTATGGAAGGCAATACAAGTAACCTTACATTCTCGTAAAATGAGACTATCCTGCTGGGAAAATATTCTACCTGATGCTCTATTCGATCATTGCTCTGCACAGCTACGAATGCGACCCCTCATGATAGACTATTTAAGTACAGCCGTAAATCCACTTCTGGTATTTCTATTCTCCTATGGGCACAACCAGGTCAAGTATACGTCAGAGATCATATTAGGTCAAGTAAAAATGACCCCCTGGTTACACCTGCAACGTTATTGGAGATCAACCCTCATTATGCCCAAGTACAACTACCTTCAGGCATCGAAACTACCATCAACGTCAGAGATTTAGCTCCCAACAAAATTAATGGAGACAACACGTTAGAGAATGGTTGCATGCCACCTGTGAGTAAGCCAGGGAGTGAAAACGAATGTATACAATATCCTGAACATATAGAAGAAAACACCCATGGGGAACCAGTTGAGAGTGAAATGCCAACCGAGCCGCTGCGTAGATCTGGCAGAATACTGAAATTTCCTGAGAAATACAAGGACTTCATTACTAAGTAAGACACGAAAAAAAGTTTAAATTATAGGCAAAAAAAAAAAAAAAAAAGGTTAGAGAAAAAAAATAATGAAAAAAAATAAATAAATAAAATAATAATGAAAAAAAACTTGAAGGAGAAAGTGTAATATCCCTAACTCCTCATCCCTTGAATGAACTCTTCCGTCCGTTAACTATAAATGCTGCGTAATTAACGCTATTTGTGACTTGCTTTCTTTTGTGAATAAAACCGTTACAAAGGTATTCGGCTCTTCATTTTTCACTACACCAGCAATAGTTCATAACTTCGAATTACTCCTTTCGTTTTATGGGGAAAGACTTTGCACTTGTACTCATGGAAGTTCTTCATTTTGAGTAGAGATTGAGTATCTCTAAGATTGGTTATTTCAACTAGTAGATTTCCATCTTTGGTTATTTTGATCATTTTTGGTTTACTTTTTGTGGATAATGTTTTTTCTATTAGGAAAGGTGATAAATTTCCAATTTTTTTATTTTCGATTAATTCAATAACCAAGAATCGTGGGAAGTTTCCTTTGTATAAAGTTGGAGCGGTTTTTCTAGTTTTGAATTTTTGTTCTTCATCTGAGCTTGAGAGGTCAGAGTCAGAGGAATGGTTTCTTTTAAGGGTTTTGAGGGGGATGCTTTTGTTTTTATCAACCATGGATTTTGGGATTTATTTTTCATCAACCACGCTCCCTATCCACCTCGGAGTCCAAAATTGGGGCATAGTAAGGGGGAAACCCATTCGCCTTGACCATGTCAGGGCTACATGGAGGATATACTCTTTTGTTAAGGAGTTCCCAAGCACTATATTTTCTGTTCAATATGTCCTCAAAAATACATTTTCTCAGATGGAGTGTTGAGTTCTGGTCTTTCCAATTGATTGACCCTTGCCACCGCCTTCTAGCACTTACTTGGTTTGCCTATTTTTTGTAGTGGGGGAATAAATAATAAAAAAAAAAAAATTTTTTAAAAAAAAAAAAGTACCTTTAAGTTTCGTTCTTTGTTGTGGTAGTTGGTACTTTGGGTGTAAGTGCTAGGGCTTGGCGTGACTGGCCGATTGGTCGGATCGGGCCTCTCCGACCGCCTATCTAGCCGAAGTAAGGGCCGAAGTAATGTGTTGCAGTGCCTAGACTTTTATGCACCCAGGTCTAGGTTAGCTCAATCACTAGGATCACGTCCTAAGGCATTACGAGTAGCAACCCACGGCTAACTGGTTGCCCCATTGGGGGATTTTTACCTTCTGCAGGGGGGGCAGTCGGCTTATTCTAGTGCCCTACCAACAGGGAAAAAAAAAAGGGGGGGCGACGAGGTTGGTAAGTAGGGAAGGAACAGGAAAGGAGAGGGGAAGGGGGTTGTTGTTTTTGTAGAACATAATTGTTTTACAAAAGAGAATAGAAAACAAAAACAGAAAATCGATGTAGGTGCATTTCGTCTCAGGAAACCAAGAGACAGCCTGATCTGGTAGCACCAGTCATGGTTCTGTGATTATCCATGGTGGAGTATTATTATTTGTGTAAGTTTGTATGTTTTTTGGTGCTTCGTATTCTTCTGTAATAGCCTTTTTAAGGTGATATCTCAGAGGTTTAATAGCTGTAGGTTTGCTCGTATAGAAACGTTCATACATTGATGTATATACTTTTTCACAAGTAGGATTTTCTGGTAGACTTTTAAGTCAAACCCAATAAAAGTTATTCGTTTATTTAACTGGATAAGTGGTTTGTGTGTTTTAACTCATTTAAAACCCGTGGTCATTGTTGGTCATTCTTTTCCAAATAATTTATTTTTTAAAAATATTCTTTTTCTGTCCATAATTAAAAACTTGTTTTCTAAATAATAACAAAAATAAAATGAATACTTTGTTTATAAGTTAGTTGACGAATGCATGTTTACAGATTTTTTTATGTGCACGATGAAGCACAAAAATTCTCATGGTTATAAGTACTTGTCAGTATTTCTAACGACTCTAGCATAAAAAGGTTTTATCCAATTCTTTTCAAATTTTAAGACAAAAGAAATTAATATTTTCGCTATTAAATAGCATTTGAACAGTTTCTATGTTTACTATCTTTGTACTACAAAGTGTCAACTTTGAGATATTGTAACTTTTGACTGGAAAGACGTACGTGTTGTGTTCAAATTCTGAAGCAAAGGCATTTCTTTACCCTAATTACTAGAAACGTCATCCATGGGTACAACTTCAGCTACGACTATTTATGTGAACATACTCCGACCGCTTATTTGCAAAAAGTGATCTACCGCCAGCGGGCATGCTGACAGGTTTCATCATTTATAGTTGGACTTCGGACTTTACAGGTAAATTTCCAAAAAACTATTTTTTTTTTTTTTTTAAATTAGAATATTTTATTTATTGATCTTTTATCTTCAATTTGTGATATATAAAACTTTGGTACATAAATTAATTATTAAAATTTTAATAGACATTTCAAAATGGGGGGGGGTGAATTTTAAAAAAAAAACGTTTGTCTAAAATATTACATTTGGTTTATTGGAAAGAGCAGAAAATTTCACATTGACCTTGAAAATATTGTAAAAATTGAACCAATAGAAAATATTTGATAGATTTTTAAAATTTAAAAATATTTACCTCGTAAAATTCAATTGATTTCATTACATAAAAAAAAATGGCTGCATAAAGGTGCACCGGCAGGTTGTAAACACTGTTTTTTAAAGAATAAAAAAATATTTCTACTATTTTTAAACAACTTTAATAGTTTATTTTAGAAGTATATTCCATAAAGAAAATAAACAACCCACTTTAAAAAGAAAAATTACAAGTTTTTTATATTTTATTTGCAGTTTTGAGTGAGGGGTGTCAAAAATTCCCTCAAAATTCTGATATACCTAACTATTCACCCATACATGGAGTATTATTGCCACATCTGGGCTAGTACATCTATCATTAGTGTGTCACTCTTAGAGACAGGGTCCAAAAAAGTCTCAACTCTAATAGGTCCTGCACTGCCAACCAAGTTCCAACCTCTGTCCCATCATCGCAATGTTACATTCTTGTGCCTGTTTTATGGAATGTGCTTTGATGAACTCCTAGCACGTGTGCCTCCTCTACATACATACCGCCCAACTAACTTGACAATCATCAAAATAGCACCCCTTTACAGTTGAGATTCCTAGATAGTTTATTTTCTCATACTGTTAAACTTTGGAATTCCCTCTCCATTTCCTGTTTCCCTGACTATACTAAATATAAATGTAATGTGAACAGAGATCTCACTGATCAACTCCTCACAATCCCCTTTTAGACATAACTAGTAGTTCCAAATAGTAGCTCCTTATGTTTAAAGTGGTAATGTGCCTTGTTTCGGATAATAAAAAAGCAAAACAAAATTCTTTTATCACAACTGCTTGAATTATCAATTATAAGCTGGTTTTATTCTTGTCAAATTGTAATAGAAAACAGCTTTCATCTGAACTTTATTGCTACTTGTGTTGATCTTGATAGTCTTGAAATATTGCAGTTAGTTTTTCAGTGCTTCCGGGCCATTTCCTGAAACAAGTTGCATCTCTATAACGGACTTCACAGGACTACCACGTTTGATAGAGTTAATTCTGTTTCAGTTTGACAATTTTGTTTTTTTATTAGTGTTTCATTTCGTACAATTCTTTCTTGGAAGCAAAGTTTCATAAAGCTTTCTTGTTGGATGTGTCTTTCTTGTTGGACAGTTTGCATGTTTCCTTGAGATGTTAAGAATGGATTTCTGCTCAGCTGATGATTTTTTTTTTTTTTTTTTTTTACAAGGGTGTCACTACTTATCAAGACCTGAAAGCCACTCGAGGATTAATAAGTCTACAGTGGTAACTGAGACAACCATGTAGGGATGATTAGTGATGGGAATCAGGTAGAATTTTAAGGAAATGACTCAACATTGGACTTGACAATTAGCTGGAAAGTAGGCCAGCAGAAGAAAATTCTACAGGAGGGCAGTTCTAGGAAAGAAGCTTTGTTCATGAAATTTGAGTTTAGATTTAGGCACAAATAGACAGTGAGGGATGTCTAGCTATAACTGTTGATAACTGTTATAGCTAGACATTTATTTTGTGAAAGTTTGGTCAAATTCTCAGCCTAAGATTTGTGGGCAATATGACCTGGAACAAATATATTAAAGACATTGCGAAGGCTGCTGCAAAGAAGGTGGGTTCCCTCTATTGAGTTAGAAGACTACTCACATATGAGAGTATCCTGTACCTCTACAAAGCCACTATTCGCCCATGCATAGAGTATTATTGCCACAACTGGGTTAGCCTCTCCCTCTTGGATAGGGTCCAAAAAAGAGTTTTCAATCTAATAGGTCCCACTTTGTCAACTAAGCTCCAACCCCTGTCCCATTACCATAATGTTGCATTTCTGTGTTTGTTTTACAAATATTTTAATGGAATGTGTTCTGATGAACTCATTGCACTTGTGCTCCCTCAACATACATATTCCCCGACAAGCCCACTTAGCAAAAAAATCTCATACTTTCACTGTTAAGGCCCCTAAATGCCAGAAATAATAATAGTTTCTTCCCTCAAACAGCTAGACTTTGGAATTCTCTTCCTGCTACCTGTTTCCCTGACTTTGCTGATATGCAGAGGTTTAAATGTAACATAAACCAACATATTGTTAATCTTTCTTAGGCATGGTCCCAAATAATGGCTCCCTATTTCAAAAAAAAAAATTAATGCACATTGCTTTTAAATTATATGTTTTTACTTTTTTATCAACACACTAATATATATAAGGGAGGTACTCAGGAACTTGAGGTATTCACTCATTCCCGCAAGTACTCTATACTGCACAATATGTAGATTTGGTTAATGATTCAGATAAACCATTAGAATAATGTTATAAAGTTATAGAATGCTTGATATAAATGTATATTGTGCAATTGTAAATTACATTAAACATTGCAAAACTAGGTAATCAAGTATATTTTCCTATTAAGGTAGTTTTTGTTCAATTATTTGATTTTATCTATTATATAAATCTCACCTGCCTGTTTAAATGTATCTATGTATATATGTATGTTTGTCTGTCTGCCTAAAACTTTCGACAGAGGCGACAGATTTTCACGTGATCAGTATCATTTTTGAACTCAACCCTTTGGACGACAAATATCGAAAAATTGGCTAAAAACATTAATTCCTTCACCCTCAACTGGTTCCAGCCTACTACCTTTTTCTTTTTTGCTCAACACACTTCCAAACACCCTGGCAACGCTGGGCAGCCAGGCTATTATAAACATACATTAGCTTCTTAAGAACATATCTTCAAAAGTTGGTCAGAAATTACAAAGGAAATTGTCATTTAATTTAACTAATATTTTTCAATGACTTCATTCATTTATTTCATTCATTTAATAACAAAAGTATGATTTAAGTAACATTTGCAGTTTATGAAAAGTTATAAAAAATGTTGATAGTATTATATATGAAGTAAGTTTTCCCACATTAGTGTTTGATAGCTTTAGTAACAAAAGGCACACACATAAATCTGTTCAGTTAGTGATTTCTGTCACAGACTTGTTTATATTGTTTAAAAAGGAAATTAAACTATCGCTTGTTTTTATTTTAATACTAGCGAGGGTACCCGGCGTTGCCCGGGTGTTTGTAGGTGTGTGTATGGGGGGAGGGGGGGGGGAGTAAAAACCCTGAAACGATGTTAAAAAAATCGGACCCCCCCCCCCAAAAAAAAACAGCAAAAAAAAAAAAAATGCTGTGTGTAGGGGGGGGGGGGAGTAAACTAAAGAATAAGCGAAGTAAAAAAAATAAAGAAACGTTGTCCAGGTGTAAAAGATGTAAAAGAAAAAAAAATAGTTTTGGTCGTGAGGCTGGATTGAACCTGGGACCCTTGACGCGGAGGTGAAACAAACTCCAACCACTTAACCGTCTAGGCCAAGAGTAAGAGGAATTGATTATAATGTTAAAATAAGACTTATAAAGCGAGTGAAAGAGGTTTGATTGACAGATAGCCACTAAATGAGGTCATCGCGAGAGCGTTAGGAGATGACGTAGCAGTATTTTATTTAATGCGTGACAGTTTTTTGGGGTTTGTTTACTTTGTTTCAATGCAGTGCAGTTTTCGCTTCCCCAAGATGATGGTGAAGGGGGGGAACCGACTCCCCAAATGAACGGGGATTAGCAATTGTTTGATATAAGGAGTTTAGCCTCACATTGATCAAAGCCTCTGGACGTTGTTCCGGCACAATGCCGAGAACATATTGTTAGCTTTGAATTAGTTTCGCTTTTTATACGAAAAAGCAAAATCAACACGTGAGAAGCCAAAGTAGCAATAATTAGCCGGGCTACCCGGCGTTGCTCGGGACCGTATAAACAATGAAAAAATTGAATTTGGTTTTGTAATATATTTATTATTCTTATGAGAGAGGAATTTTGTATGTTTATGTATCATTTGTTATTTCGAGCAAAAGAATATTTTACCTACATGAGACGGGTATTACACATATGAAATAATTGTATCTTACCTAGGGTAGGTAATTTACAGCATGTATATGCAAGGACAGGTAATATGCAACACATTTATCTCATCAAATCCCAAGCGATGCCAGGTATTTTGCTAATATATATTCTCACCTATTTCATTCAATCCCGGGCAACGCTGGGTGTTTTGCTAGTATATATCTCAATCAATCTCATGAAATCCTGGGCGACGCAAGGTATTCTGTTAGTATATATTTCAATCAATCTAATTCAATCCAAGGTAACGCCAAGTATTCTGCTAGTATATATTTGCATCTATCTCATTACATCCCAGGCGACCATGTATTCTGCTTGCATACATTTGCATGTATCTCATTGAATCCAGGGTGACTCCTGGTAATCTGTAAGTATATATGTTGACATATCTCGTTGAATCCCATAATTCTTGGATTGTTACACATTTCGAAAATTTAACCCACATTATCGCTCACCTGTCTAAAATAATAACTTTAAGACATTGTCTTGGCTGGTTTTTCATTACAAACACATCATCAAAATAACTCGCATTTAATCATTTTTCATAATTTTTTGATATGTTACTAATTTACACAACCATGTCACATGATTTAACTTACATTATCGCCGCCACTCTTATTAAATAAAAACATTGATATGTTATGGTATGTTACTAGTTTCTGCTATCATTTTTCATTATCATTATCATTATCGTTATCATTATCATTATCGCCCCCTTCTATCACTAAAATAATAACTTTTAGACATTGTATGGCTGGTTATTTCATTACAAACTCATCAACAAAGTAACTCACATATCATTTTTCATAATTCTTGGATATGTTACTAATTTCGACAATTATTTTTAATGAAGTAACCCAAATAATCGCCACCTCTTGCTAAAATAATAACTTTCATAAATTGTCTGGTATGTCTACTTCATTATGAATATACCAATCAAATAACTCACATTTCATCATTTTTCATAATTTTTGGATATGTTGCTAATTTCAAACGTCATTTTTTCCGAGTTCAATCACGTAATCCCTCTCCTCTTACTAAAATAATACCTTTGAGACATTTCTAAGCTGTTTATTTCATTACAAACACATCAATAAAATACCTCAATTTCATCATTTTTCATAATTCTTAGATATGTTATGAATTTCGACAATCAAATTTAATGAGTGCGCACATATAATCGCCCAATTCTTATTAAAATCATAAATTTGCTACATTGACTGGGCTGTTTATTTTATTATAAACACACCAATCAAATAACTAAAACTTAATTTTTCATAATTCTTGGATATGTTACTAATTTCGACAATTTTTCAAGAGTTAATCCACATTATCGCCACCACTACATCTTCTAGCCTGTCTATTTCATTACAAACACACCAATCAAATAACTCACATTTAATCATTTTTCATAATTCTTGGATATGTTACTAATTTCGACAATCATTGATTTAACCCGCATAATCGAACCCCTCCTACTAAAATGCTAAATTTCAGACAATATCTGGGCTGTTTATTTCATTATAAACACACCAATCCAATAACTTACATTTAATAACTTTTCATAATTCTTGGATATGATATTAATTTCGACAATCGTTTTTCATGATTTAACCCACACAATCCCCTCTCCTCTAGCTAAAATAATAACTTTGAGACATTGTCTCTGGTTATTTCATGATAAACACATCAATCAAATAACTCATATTTTATAATTTTTCATAATTCTTGGATATGTTACTAATTTCAACAATCATTTTTAATTATGTAACCCACATAATAGACCCACTCTTACTAAAATATTAACTTTAAGACTATATCTGGCCTATTCATTTCATTATAAACACATCAATCCAATAACTTAGATTTAATCACTTTTCATAATTCTTGGATATGTTACTAATTTCGATAATCGTTTTTTATAATTTAACCCACATAATAGCATTTCCTTTTGCTTAAATAATTACTTTGTGAGATTGTCTGACTGGTTATTTCATTACAAACACATTAATCAAATACCTCACATTTTATCATATTCCATAATTCTTGGATATGTTACTAATTTTGACAATCATTTTTCATGATTTAACCCACATAATCCCTTTTCCTCTCACTAAAATTATAACTTAGAGATATTATCTGGCTAGTTATTTTATTACAAACACACCAATCAAATAACTCACATTTCATCATTTTTCATAATTCCTGGATATATTACTAATTTCAACAGTCATTTTTCATGATTAACCCCACATAATTGACCCGTCCTTCTAAAGATATAACTGAGGCTTTTTCTCGGCTATTTATTTCATTATAAAAACAGAAATAAAATAACTTACATTTCATAACTTTTCATAATTCTTGGATATGTTACTTATTTCGACAATCATGTTTCATGAGTTACCCAACATTATCGCCCACCTCTTACTAAAATAATACATTTGAGAAATTGTCTTGGCTGTCTATTTAATTACAAACATACTAATAAAATTACTCACATGTCATCATTTTTCATAATTCTTGGATATTTTACTAATTTCGATAATCATTTTTCTTCATTTAACACTGATTATAGCCCCGTTCTTACTAAAATTATAACTTTAATACATCATCTTGGCTTTCTATTTTATTAAGAACACACCAAACAAATAATTCAAATTTACTCATTTTTAATAATTCTTGGATATGTTACTAATTTTTACGATCATTTTTTATCATGTAACCCACATAATTAACCCCCTCTTACTAAAATAATAACTTTCAGACTATATATGGGCTGTTTATTTCATTATAAACACATATAGCTTACATTTAATCACTTTTCATATTTCTTGGATATGTTGCTAATTTCGACAATCATTTTTTCATGATTTAACCCACATAATCCCCTTCCTCTTACTAAAATAATAACTTTGAGACATTGTCTGGCTGGGTTTTTTTTTTTCATTACTAAAATACTAACTTTCACACAATATCTGCGCTGCTTATTTCATTACAAACACACCAACCAAATAACTCACAGTTCATCATTTTTCATAATTCTTGGAAATGTTACTTATTTGGACAATAATTTTTCATGATTTTATGAAATAATCACCCCATCTTCCTATATAGGGTATTCTGTTATCACAAATATCAACCTATCTTATCCGATCCCAGGTATTCTCCTAGGAAACAAACCACCTATCTCATCCAATCCCAGGTATTTTGCTAGTACATATATCCACCTGTCTTATCCAATCACCGGCAACGCTTGGTATTCTGCTAGTACAAATATCCAGCCATGAAGCCACATAAAAGAGATTTCACTGGCATAATATTACAATGACTGCATATTAATCTAATGGTATTCGACAATAAAGCTACATCCAAGGGAGGTCACTTGCATATTATAACAATGATTGTATATTATTCTAATGGTATTCGACAATAAAACTACATCCAAGTGAGGTCACTTACATAATCTAATGGTAGTCGACAATGAAGTTACATTCAGGGGAGCTCACTCGCATATTATAACAATGATTGTATATTTATGTAATGATATTCGACAATGAAGCTACATCCAAGGGAGGTCACTTGCATATTATAATAATGATTGCATATTATTCTAATGATATTCGACAACGAAGCTACATACAAGGGAGATCACTTGCATATTATAACAATGATTGTATATTATTCTAATGGTATTTGACAATGAAGCTAAACCCAAGGGAGGTCATTCGCATATTATGACAATAATTGTATACTTTTCTAATTGTTTTTCATGATTTAACCCACATAATCCCCTCTCCTCTTGCTAAAATAAAAACTTTGAGACATTGATACTGGTTATTTCATGATAAACACACCAATCAAATAACTCACATTTTATCATTTTTCATAATTCTTGGATATGTTACTAATTTCGACAATCATTTTCCATGATTTAACACACATAATTGCCCCTCTCTTACTAAAATAACAACCATGATTGTCTAGGGTGTCTATTTCATTACAAATATGCACATCAAATAACTAACATGTCATCATTTTTCATAATTCTTGGATATGTTACTAATTTCGACAATCATGTTCCATGAGTTAACCCCCATAATCCCCTTCCTTTTATTAAATTAATACATTTGAGAGATTGTCTGTGCTAGTAATTTCATTACAAACACACCAATCACATAACTCACAATTCATACTTTTTCACTTTTCTTGGATATGTTACTAATTTCTACCATCATTTTTAATGATGTAACCCACATAATCGACCCACTGTTAATAAAATATTAACTTTAAGACTATATCTGGGCTGTTTATTTCATTATAAAAACACCAATCCAATAACTTACATTTAATCACTTTTCATAATTCTTGGATATGTTACTAATTTCGACAATCGTTTTTTATAAATTTAACCCACATAATATCCTTTCCTTTTGCTAAAATAATTATTTGTGACATTGTCTGGCATGTTATTTCATTATAAACACACCAACAAATAGCTCGCATTTCATCATTTTTCATAATTCTTGGATATGTTACTTATCTGGACAATAATTTTTCATGATTTTACAACATAATCACACTCTTCCTATATAGGGTATTCTGATAGCACAAATATCCACCCATCTGATCCGATCCCAGGTATTCTCCTAGGAAACATCCCACCCAAGCAACGTCGGATATTTTGCTAGTACATATATCCACCTTTCTTATACAATCCCCGGCAACGCTGGGTATTATGCTAGTACAAATATCCAGCTATGAAGTCATATCCAAGAGCGTTCACTGGCATAATATTACATTGATTGCATAATAATCTAATGGTATTCGACAATGAGGATACATCCAAGGGAGGTCACTTGCATATTATAACAATGATTGTATATTAATCTAATTGTATTCGAAAATGAAACTACATCCAAGTGAAGCCACTTGCGTAATCTAATGGTAGTCAACAATAAAGTTACAAAGGGAGGTCACTCGCATGTTATAACAATGATTGTATATTATTCTAAAGGTATACGACAATGAAGCTACATCCAAGGGAGGTAATTTGCATACTATAACAATGATTGTATATTATTCTAATGGTATTCGACAACAAAGCTACATTCAATGGAGGTCACTTGCATATTATAACAATGATTGTATATTATTATAATGGAATCTGACAGTGAAGCTACATCCAAGGGAGGTCACTTGCATATTATAGCAATAATTGCATATTATTCTAATGAAATTCGACAATGACTATACATCCAAGGGAGATCACTTGCATATTGTAACAATGATTGTATATTAATCTAATGGAATTCGACAATGAAGCTACACCCAAGGGAGGTCACTTGCATATTATAATGATTGTATTATTCTAATAGAATTTAACAATGTAGCTACATCCAAGGGAGGTAACATACATATCATAACAATTATTTTATATTAATCTAATGGTATTCGACAATGAAGCTACATCCAAGGGAGGTCACTTACATATTATGACAATGATTGTATATAATTCTAATGGTATTCGACAATGAAGCTACATCCAAGGGAGGTCACTCGCATATTATGACATTAATGTATATTAATCTAATGGAATACGACAATGGAGCTACACCCTAGGGAGGTCACTTGCATATTACCCCAATTATTTTATATTAATCTAATGGTATTTGACAATGACGTTTAATCCAAGGGAGGTAAGTTGAACATTATAATGATTGTATATTAATCTAATGGTATTCAACAACAAAGCTACATCCAAGGGAGGTCACTTGCATATAATAACAATGATTGTATATTAATATAATGGAATCTGATAATGAAGCTACATCCAAGGGAGGTCACTTGCGTATTGTAACATATATACTGCGCAAGCACCTTCTAAATTTTTCAAATCGGACCTATAAAGCACAAGCACCTTCAAAATTTTCACATCGGACATATACTGCACAAGCACCTTCTAAATTTTTTAAATTGGACCCATACTTCACAAGCACCATCTAAATTTTTCAAATCGGACCTATACTGCACAAGCACCTTCAAAATTGTCAAATGGGACCTATACTGCACAAGCACCTTCAAAATTGTCAAATCGGCCTATAATCCACAAGCACATTCAAAATTATCAAATCGGACCTATAATGCACAAGCACCATCAACACTTTTCAAATCGGACCTATACTGCACAAGCACCTTCAAAATTGTCGAATCGGACCTATACTTCACCTATATCATACAATCCCAGGTGACACTTGGTATTCTGCTAGTACACATCCAACTATGTCATACAATCCCGAGCGACGCCGGTTGTTCTGCTAGTGCATGTACACCTACTTTATCCAATCCTGGGCTATGCCGGGTATTTTGCTAGTACAGATATCCACCTATGTAATCCATCTCGGGCGACGCTGGGCATTTGGCTAGTACATATATCAACCAATTTTTTCCAATCCCAGGCGTCGCTGAGTGTTCTTCCAATCCCAGGCCATGCCAGGTAATCAGCTAGTATATATGTCGTGCTAGTGCTATGTCATACTATTACGGGCGACGCTGGGTATTTTGCTCGTACATATGCACCAATTCTATCCAATACGCATCTTTTTTTTTTCTTGGTTTTTGGGCTAAGATCAAAGTGTAGTATCTGTTCTTAGAATTAAAGCGGTTTCATCCTTCTCCCCCCACCCCCACTTAGAAAATAAGGAGAGAAACAAACGTCAATCGAAAATAAGGACGGCCTTCTAAATAATAATGTTTTTAGTTCAGCTGTGATTTTTGGAATATGACATCTAAATATAAATTATGCATCTTTTTTTAATAGGAGATAATGCTCGGCAGAAAATTAATCTGTATAAGACGGTTACTTGGTCTTTTGGCTAAGATCAAAGTGTAGTATCTGTTCTTTGAATTCAAGTGGTCTCATCTTTACCCCCAACCCCCACTAAGAAAACTCGAAAATAAGGAGGATTTATATCACCAAATCCATTAACTCTCATTTCGTATTATATTAAAATAGGTTGATTAACTCATAATATGCCTCCCACTTTCCTCTCTCTCAATAGAATTAGGTCGTAGTGTTACTAATATAAAAAAGAAAATGGCCGTTTTTTTTGCTTTGTTTTGTTGTGCAAACAGACATCGATCGTCTCAAGCCAAATATTTTTAAGCATAATTTTTTTTATTTACTTATCATTTTTGCGTATTATTTTTGGTTTAAGTCTCGGATTTTACTATTTTTGACTTGCTAATAACTTTGGTAACGTTGTCATAGCGTAGAAGTTCATAGTTTCATTTTATGAGGGTTACATTTTTTTTTTTACCGATAACGTTTTTATATACAAACTGCCATTACAGCTTGCTGACGTCAAGATCACGTGACATGACTCTGCGGTTTTTAAATACAAGGTGACCCAAAATAAACGGGCTTTGTGTACACTTATAAATCGACTTCAAAATATGTAATGTTTAACATTAAAATGTCACTTTTGCCCCCCCCTGCAGAAAATCGACCAGCTGACCCACTTCTGATGGTACTTTTGGGCTAATTTTTCGATATTTGTCATCCGAAGGGTGGAGCTTTAATATAATACCAAGTTTGTTAATTTTTGTTGTGTCTGTTGAAAGTTTTAAGCAGACATACAAACACACAGACACTCACACACATTTTGCCTTTTATATATATAGACTAGCGAGGGGTACCCGGCGTTGCCCGGGTGTTTGTAGATGTGCGTGGTGTTAAATAAAAAAGAAACCTGGGGGGAGTTAGGGTCGAAGCCGAAGCTCTGACGCAAAATTTGAAAATAAAATTGGCCAGCCAGAATGAAGCATTGTTATAAGCGAATAAGTGAAAGATGTTTGAAAGTCGTCGAGCGTTACGACGATGACGATGTAAGCATTGTTATAAGCGAAGTAAGAAAAGAAAACAAGGTTTTAATTAAGCGGGGGGGGGGGTAATCGAAACATCGAAAAAAAAACACAAAAAAAACTAACGTAAGGCAAACGAATGATGAAAACAGAAAACGTGAAAAATGGCTTAAATAAGCCGGTTTCGATATTAAAATTTAAAAAATCGGTAGGTACCCAGGTGTTTTGGGGTGTCACTAAGAATAAGCGAAGTAAAAAAAAACAGGAAAACGAACGTTACGTGAAAAATGCCTTAAATAATACAGGGTTCAATATTTAAATTTAAAAAATCGAAAAAAAAAAAAAAAAAAACATCTCACAGCACGATTTGAACCCAAAACGTTTAGATAATGAACCAAGGCCTTAACTACCTGAGCTAAAGCGACTTATATGAAATTTGTTTGGTTTTTCAACTATTTAAAGTAAATCAGGTCATGACGTCATCTGCCGCATGCGTTGTTGACGCAAATTGTCAAACTGTCGAAAATTGTCGATTTCGGGGTGAAAAAGTTAACGTTTTTCTCTCTCTCTCTCTCTGTTTGCGTCTCTCTTTCTCTCTCACACACTTCGTCTTCCTTACTCTAAAGAGTTACTAAAAAAGAAAATGGCGTCTGGGTTTGTTTTTTTGTAAAAACTTCGATCGTTAATATTTTTGTAAGCGTATTTTTTTTTTTTTTACTTCACATTTTTGGCTTGTTATTTTTCGTTTAACTATCGTATCTAACTATTTTTAACGTGCTAATAAATTTGGTAACGTTGTCATAGCGTAGAAGTTCATAGTTTAGTTTGTGTGGGGGTTAAATTTTTTTTTACCGATAACAACAATGTTTTTTAAATTCAGACTGCCATTATAGCTTGCTGACGTCAAGATCACGTGACATGACTCAGCGGGTCTTAAATACAAGTTGACCCAAAATAAACGGCCCCGTGTATACTTTATGTAGAAGAGTTGGCGCCCGTATTTTTTGGGGCAGTTATAAATCGATTTAAAAATATGTAATGTTTAACATTAAAATGTCACTTTTTTTCGCCCCCCCACCCCCAGCAGAAAATCGATCAGTTGATGCACTTCTGATGGTCCTTTTGGGCCAATTTTTCGATATTTGTCGTCCGGAGGGTGGGGCTTTCATATGACCAAGTTTGTGAATTTTTGTTCCATCGGTCAAAAGTTTTTAGCAGACACACAAATATACATACATTTTCGCTTTTATATATATAGATTTAGTTTGGTTCGATATTTGTTTTTATTTTACATAAAATTTTGTTATTTCATGATTGCTTCCTTATTTTGCATACACTGAGGCCCAAATTAAGAATATACATTTCTAGACATTTACAGAAAAGAATGTGAATAGATCTGATGTAAACAAATACTTGTTGAGTCATCTTCTTGAATAATCAATTCCTCCAATTCTGTCTATTATCAAACTTACAATCTCTTTAATAAATTCAAAATGTCGCACACCTGTCAATAGTAATTGCAATCACTATATAAATAAAAGTTGTGTAATTAACTTTTATTGTGTGACTTTTTTTATTAACTTTTTTTGTTGAACCAAACTTGAGGTTTCTTGTACTTTTGGCCAACTTCAGAAGTTGCCAATAAAGTCTAAAACAGTGCTACAAAAAAATATAAATTGTATAAGTTTGGAGATTTAAGCAAGTAGTTTACCTTTATTTGTATCTGGTAAATATATCTTTTAAAAAGCTATATTAATGAGTTTTGCAAAGCTTATGCAAATTTTCCATTCCATGCTCAGAAAACTGACATAACTATATAGAAGATAGTGTCCATTATATAAAAACTTACCTAAAAGAACCATTTCTCTCTGTTTGTTGTTGTTGTTGTTGTTGTTGTAATCTACGTGTCCGCATAAGGTTCTTAGTGCTTCCTGCTTCCGGGTCTGAGGATCTTTCTAAATGGCCACTTGTGGAATGGTGGTGAGATGGTGACTGCTTCAAGGATTTATATTTTGGTGGATTACCAACAAGGGTTACATAGCCATCATTATCATCTGTAACATGAACTTGAATCACACCTAGATGTTTTTAAATATAAAAATATATTTTTAAGGTTTCAGTTATTACTTAAATGTACACAGTATATAAGAGTAAAGTAATTATTTTAGACTATACTTAAGAGTATAAACCGAATTGTATTTCGATTTAAAAACTAAAAAGTATAAAAAAAAAAATGATAGAAAATATGAACTTCTGACCTTTCAACTCAATGAGAAGTAATTTAGATTAGAGATGAAAGAAAATTGTCTTACCTCTGTAAGCAGGAGTAAACTCTTTGAGATCAGAAGGCAGAGTTTCATAGAAATAGCGTTCTCGTGATGTGAGTGGTTTACAAAGTGTAGTATCATTGTAGTGTAGAAATGAGCAATGACCACCTACTTGATGATTGTAAGGTTTTAGCTCCATAAATCCTGACGCCGCCAACTCTGGTTCCATAACCAACTCAGGCATTCTTAGAACTCCGTCAATACGCACGATACAAACAACTGCAGTAAAAAAAATTTTTAATTTAAATTTGAATGCCAATTCGCAGAAATATAAACATAACAAAAAAATTCTTATTTGGATTCATCGAGCAACTGTTCTCATTTTGTTCTCCTCAATGTAACTGCTGACCTTTTTTAGGTGTATACAATTATAAATTATTTAGGACCTCTATCAAGTCATGGCTGAGAGAACAACAGCATGTTATTCACGTGAAGTAAATAAAGGGTTCCCATCCAAATTTCTGAGTTCGAAAGAAACATTCCTGACTTCGACAAGATACACCTGAAGAAGGTCATCAACTAAAACATTGTGAAAATAACACTCAAGGTGAGAACAGTAGTCCGATGAATCCGAATAATACAAACAACCAATCCTCATCTCAAAAATTCAGAAATGTATTACAAAGGAAATATTTTATTGGTTAATAAAAAATATATATAATAATTAAATAAATTCTGAAGTAAAATGTTCCTCTTTTTCTAGAAACAGAAAATTTTATGCTATTTAGGTATCCCAAACAAAAATTTATTTTAATTATATTTAAAAATCTTTACTGTGAGAATATAGATCTTTTAAAAACAAACAATGATACAAAATTCATTTTGGTAACAAAATTAATGACTGAATTATGATTGTTCAAAGTTTGGGATCAATTATATTTGACGGTACACCAGAATGAACCAAAAAGATTATAGCTTGACACTGGTTTCTTTTGCTTCTGGTTGAATTATAAACAAAAGAATATGCACACTTGCCTTCACAGATTTTGACTTTTAATTAAATCAAGTTTTATTTAGAAAATGTTTTATCAATGTTGAAAAAAAGCTGAATTTTTAATTAAAAAGTTAACAAGTTTTTATTAAATAAAATGTAACGTATAAACAAAATAAATTTAAATGAAAAACATTTAAGTAGATATTGTGCAGAGATGGTGTCACACAATTTATAAAAGGTATTTTATGAGTGTCTTTCATGCCACAAGATGGAAGTTCAACAGTTAACTCCTTAAATTGATTGTTATAAATTTCATGATGCATGTTTAATTCATGGTTAAAATATTTGTTTTGACTTTTATCTTCAATGAAAGAAATTTTACGAAAAATATCAAATCATTTCGCTACACAACAACTTTCGATTCCACAGGAATTGGAATCGTACTTGGTATCGGAATCGTTAATCAACATTTTCCTAGAATCGGAAAAAATTTAGGAATTGTCGCAACACTAATTGTAATATATACCCATGTGATAACTCTCTGATACAACATGACGTTTATATGTCGATATCATATCCCCTGGCTAAACAATACATACAATTTATATGTTTATCTGGTGCCGTTTGGAGAACAATATATATCCACCTCTCAATACAACAAAACGACCTTGTGTTAAATCTGCTCATGTGGACAGAGAAGTAAATAAGAATTCCAGCAGCAGTAAAGACACAAAGCAACACCAGGGGTGAGAAGATCATAACTCCCATTAGCAACTCATTAGCAACTGCTATTATTGTTGTGATTTTTTTTTCTTCAGGGATTTTATGAGAAAATAGGCTTTTATTTTTTTTCTCTTTGAATATTAAACGTATGAGGTTTATATTAAGCAGAGTTTCATAATTATGTTTTGTATAAAATGCCTCTGTCACTTTTGTTAATAATGAAAATTATGGTAACCCACCTTAACCTGGATAAAACACTGAAGATAAAACAAAATCTTGAAAAAACACCATCTTTATATTTTTTTACCCTGCTGGAGATGGAATAAAAAAAAAATTATTTTCAAGTGTTGCTATGTTTTTTTGCAGACACAAGACCGTATATATATATATATATATATATATATATATATATATATATATATATATATATATATATATATATCAGGTTGACAAGAAAGTTCTTATGTTCTTTAACTTTTAAATTCAGATTAATATATTTTGGCTCAAACAAAAATTTATTTAAAATTTAACGGTTTTAAAGAACAAAACAAATGCAGAATGTTATTAAATTTAAATTTGATATTTCGATTCATAACAGAATCTTCATCAGGAAAAACAAGTATTTTTTTTCACATACTATGATGATAGGTAATGCTTGGCACGTTTTCCTCCAGATGTTGGTGAAGTGTAGTGTTCAAATATCTGATATAGTAGAAACACCAGTCTAGCATGTATTTGTTTAGTAATAAATTCTGCACTCGTTTTGATCTTTAAAACCGTTAAATTTTGAATTTTCCATATCAACAGTGCTTCTAACAGTAGACTTTTTATTACTTAACAATAATATACACTAGACCAGTGTTTCTGCTATATATATTTTTTGTTGTTTCAAAAATAAAAGAGCAAAGACAAATATTTTCATGTTTTAAATAGAAAACTCTTTTTTTCTTTTCTGAGTAAAATGCTTGATTTGTCTGTCCCTGTTATTTGCTTCTAAAACTTCAATTTATTCAGCCCATAAAAATCGATCCCGTGAAATATTATTGTGAAAACAGTGCCAATTTTTATTTTTGTTGCAATCCAAAGTTCCCCCGTTTTGCAGACCTGGATTTTCTCTACATTAAAAACCAGCTGTAACTTTGCTCTTATGAGGAGGTAAATAAATAGGAACCGTTACATGAAAAGAAAACATAAAAGAAATATAAAACATAAAAAACTAATAGTAAATTAACTAACGGGACCTGTGGAAATTACATAGGAAACTTATTCATATGTAATACATCGATGTTGGCATTCTATAGATGTTCAGCATAAATGGAGATGCTCTGATACTATTGGTAACCAGTAGTTTTCAACTTTGTTGTATAAAATGTTTTTCATTTTAAATAGGTCCTTGTCTAAATGTTAAAAATAAATTATCAAAGAAAAAATAAATAATTAAAATATTTAATTTTTCTTTTCATCACAAGTTAAAATATTCAAAGGTTGAGAAAATAAATTTCGTTATCCACCGTATGGAAAACTAAGCTGGCCTTGTCAATTTTTTTACACTAAGTCACCAACATGGATTATTGGTGCTTGCTGCTGCTGGAAAAATAAACGCTGTCCAAAAAATTTCTACTCCAAAATTCTTACATATGTGTGTACGTTCAAAAAGTTTTTTAAAAAATACTTGATATATTTTTATGATACATACATAAAAGAATAAAGACTTTTACACTAACCTGTGCATTAGGTGTATCAGAATTTGGGGGGAATTTTTGACACTCCTAACAGAAAACTGCAAATAAAATATAAAAAAACTTGTAATTTCTCTTTTTAAAGTGGGTTGTTTATTTTCTCTATGGAATATACTTCCAAAATAAACTATTAAAGTTGTTTAGAAAATAATAAAAATATTATTTTTTATTTTTTAAAAAACAGTGTTTACAAAGTGCCGGTGCGCTTTCATGCAGCCATTTTTTTTTTTTTTTACGTATGAAATCAATTGAATTTTACGAGTGAAATTTTTTAAAATTTTTAAACTTTAAAAATCTATTAAAATTTTTCTATAGGTTCAATTTTTACGATATTTTCAGGGTCTATGTGAAATTTTATGCTCTTTCCAATAAATCGAATATAATATTTTAGACAAACATTTTTTTTTTAAATTCACCCCCCCATTTTGAAATGTCTATTAAAATTTAAATAATTAATTTACTCACCAAAGTTTTATATATCACAAATTGAAGATAAAAGATCAATAAATAAAATATTCTAATTTAAAACAAAAAGTGTTTTTTGGAAATTTACCTGTAAAGTCCAAAGTATAAAACCTTTTTTTTTTTTTAAACCATGTTTATTTTTTTTTTAATGAAAGCCTATGTTATGCTTATATCGTCAAGTAAATATGGGATGCTGATGGCAATTTTTTCTATTTCATTCAATGTTTTCTTTAAAAAAAAATTCACTCGATAAAGTAGAAATAAGATATAATAATAAAAAACTCGTGTGTTTCATTAAGACAATCAAAAAAAAAATCGTTTGACTGGATTTTTTGTTTAACAGCAAAAACTTATAAGTGAATGTGCGGTTTTTCAGCTATGGAAGCCCAAAAATACTAATTTTGGTTAACAGCATACAATAAAAAGATATTAATTATGGCGCTTATAAGTCATCATAAGAAAATCGCGAAAAAAATCAGAGATTTGTCTCCCTTTATTTGAACAGTAAAAAAATATGAGTTCCTGTTTTTTTTAGGGAATCCTTGTTTAAAAAAGTATTTTATTTAAAAAAAGACATGGAATATAAGTATAAATATGGATAAATTCTTAACAATGAAAGTGCATATTGAATAAAAATATTTATAAGTAAGTGATTTTTTGAAATTTATATATATATTTTTTTATAATCGAACTAAGTAAAATTTTGTTGATTTTCTTTAAATCTTTTTTAAAGAAAACAGATTAAAAAAAACAAATATTGTATAATTTGCTATTAAACTTGTTATTTTTTTTTAAATTTGGTCTTTGCTCCTTTAATTGAAAAAAAAAAATGAGGGTTTGAATTACATTTTTCAAGTAGTTATAAGCTTCGAAAGATAGTAAGTTGATTTATTCAAGTTCATATATGGCATTTTTAATGCCCGGTTCTGATACACCTACCTGTGCATGTTTGAAATGTTTTCAATGAAAATTGTTTATGCTATAAAGCCTGAACTTTAAGAAACGGTATGATCCAAACCAAATGACTTAGGACAAAAATTAAGATTAAGAAAATACTTTATTCTGATTGGTTGCCAAATTTGAGTATTTTCCCACTTCAGAAAACTTTGGAAATCAATAAGATTCCGCAAGGGTAATGCACGTGACACTAATGTGTAACGCACGTGACAACAAATACCTTAATTCTCAGGGGTTCAATGAATAAAAATTTACTGAAAGACTATTATAATAATTAAAAGACTCCATAAAAATTTAGAACACATTTTTATAAAAAAATAAAGGCACAATTCACAGTTTATACATTGTTTAACAATGTTTAAAATATCCTTTCTGTCTGAATGTAATGCCCGTGACGCTAGAAACAAGACTCTTATTAAAACAAATGGTCATAGGTATGTACTACATGAAAGAGTAATGCCTTAAGACTAAACAAGCCAAAAATAAAAGAGAGTAAGGGCGATTTTAAATAAATGTTATCGCTGAAAACCCTTCCAAACACACGTGACATGGAATGGCCCTCTGAAACATTTGCTTCTTTTGAATGAACTTTTCTAAGATGGTTTAACATATTAGTCATCGTAAAAGTTTTTGCTGATTTGCCACCCTTTGATGTGATGGTTCAACATAACTTGCAAGCAACTGTATTCCTATTCTTGGGATTGACATTAAAATACTTCCAGCAGAAACTGGTTGCCATAATGGTTGAAAGTTTTTGTCAGTATTTAGTTAATTTTTTACGTATTTAAATTACTTATGTCAGATTTCTAATTAGTAATCTATCTCAATAAAATATACATTATTTAAACCAGAAAAATAAAAATATATATGTAATGGTAGAAAGAGTCTGAAAATGAGGAACAAGAGTCTGACTGATGAAGAATGCTTTATTTTCGGTTTGCAATCGTCATTTACTGTACAATTCCTCAACATGAAAACTGACATTGATTTAAAGTACAAAATAAAAATATTAATTTGATAGGAAGAAAAAGGAGGAAAATTTTCCATGTTTACATCTATTTGCCTCAAATTCATTGCAGTTGTAAAAGTTTACATGTTAACAATGGGTCATGCTTCTTATTTTATAATATTGTGTAGACGATGTCTCTTCAATAAATTTTCACTGGCAAGCAAAAGAGGGAGTTAACTTGTCTTTGTTTAGAATATAATTAATATTAAAATCATTTATAACAACAAAATTTGCTGATAAATTGAATTAGAAAACCTATTAATCGGCCGATTAATTCGTAATCGGCACATTCCTATTGGAAACCATAAATTTCTGGAGATTTTCAGTAGCATATTCGGATTCTTTTCACAAACATACAGCAAATTTCATTGCTTAACAAAGATATAACATTTTTATTAAAATGTAGTGTAAAATATTTTTTGAGGCACAAAAATAGTTATAACTTCCTTAATTTTAATCAAATTTTAAAAATTTAAAAAGATTTTCTTTCAAAGCTTTTTCCTCAAGCTTTTTTTATGTTATCATTGAAATATTTTATTTAAATTTTTTTCATGTTTGCTGGTTTATTGCCTAAATTCATATTTCATTTTTTGCAACATTTGATTGTCAAACATATAATTTTAAATGTATAATTTTTTTTCCTATCTTGAATAAAGTGCAGTTTTACTATAAATCGAACCGTATTCCTTATTTTTCCAAGTAAATAACGTATTTAAGTTTTTAAAATGCATGAAACAAAATGTTTAATTATTTCTAATGCATAAACACACAACTTTTCCGTTTAGAATGCTTTTCTTTTAATTTTGACTGAGTTTCAGTACAAATTATCATGTTCCTTATTTTTCTCTTTTTTTAATGCAATTTTCAAGTTTTCTAATGCTTTTTGTAAAATTTTTAGATTCATTACTGATAGTCTGACTATTCGCAGATTTTGCTTGCTAGAACCTCAACGACGACATCATTTTTCAGCTCACGGGCCTTAATAACATATCACTAAGGTCTTGATTCGAAACACATGCCATTAGCAGTTCATAATTGACTTTTGAAAATATCATGGCTGAGATTTTAAACATCAGACTACTTTTAAATATGAAAACTTAGGTAAATGAGGATATGAAACTTTACAAGAATTAATACAGACAAAAATGAATTTTACTCAAAACAAGTGGAGATGTTTGGAAAAGTATCAAGTATTTTTAACCTACCTATTTAAATATCAAAAGAATTTTTTGCTAAAGCTGACAAATTGTTCACAAATTTTGGATGAATTTAAATTTTTTTCTAAATTTTCAATACTCATCATGTTGAAGTCTTTTTATAATACAACAAAAAATGAGTAGTATAAAGTATTTTGGACATCCCAAACTATTAAAAGTGATGTCTATTTTCATTAGTTTCCAAATTTCGTGACAAAATTTTTCATACAAATGTGGTACAAGCATTTACAAATCAGTGGGGGTGGGGGGGGATTACAAAACCTTACGGAAAAGGTAGTTTCATGTTCATATTTTTATCACTTAATTTGCTTTAAACTCTTGAAATATATAATGTACATTATTATTTATTGATTGATTTTAAACTATATTCATTTCTGAACAAAACTGGTATTTTGAGGATTTAAAGGGCTTTGGATTTTAAAATATTACTATTTTTAATAAAACTCCCTTGAAATCTGTGATTATCCAAAACATTTTATCATCTGTGTGTATTGCTAATATAATAGTGGTTGGTGCAATTTGTTTATTCCATTAAGTAGCACTTGATTCTTTGACAAGATGTAGGGTAGATAAAATTTTCACGATTGACCCATCTTACTAGAACTGTTAACATACCTGCCATGTCCCATATGCAACAATTTCTTCATGATGATAGGATGATTAATCAAACTCAGAAAGATCATAATTTGAGGAGTGTCAGAAAAATTTTAGTTAATTTCAGATTCCAAAAACGATTCTTTTAATATTTTTAAAACTTAATTTTCTATTATTTTTAGTAGTGATAAATTAATTATTAACTGAATAGTAAAACTAAAATTTGTAGATAATAAAATCAAACTACAATGTAAATGCATTTTACTGGAGTAAAAAAAAAAAAATAACAAAAATACCATGAAACTTTAGAAAAATTTTAAAAGGATGCAGTTGATTTAAAAGATTCTGAAAACTATTTAAAAATCAAATAACATTTTTGTGAAACAGAATAATGGGCGACTCAAAGTCTGTCAGAATCAGTGTCATAAAAAGTTCACATCAATATAAAAATGTTCTGCTTACTAAACCAGACTCCTTATTTTAGTTAAAAAGAAGCTTTCAAAATTGGCATAAAAGAAAATATGAAAAAGTTTTGTACACATTTTCTTTTTTATTTCAGAAATTAACTGCAGGAATTCCTCTAGCACTGCAGAATTTTAAAAAAAAATACTTGTATTATGTTTGTTAAATTTTTCTTTTTCTTCAAAAATATATTATAGTATTATTAAAATACAAAATAGAAAAAAAAATAAATAGAAAAACATTTTATTCTATTTTTTTATAAAAAGTTAAATCAAATATTTCATAAAGTATATTTTTTATAATACTAAAACAAATTCAAAGTAGTGAAAAAAAAACATTGTATTCCATTTCTCAAAAAAAATAAATAAAAAGTGAAACAATAACATTTTTTTATTTTATGCAAAAAATAAGTATCACTTATTTTTATAAATGTTTAAAAATAAAAATGGGTGTTTCTTCATTATTAGAGCAAAATTCAAAAATCGAAATATTGAATTTCAATATCTAATAATTGTCCTGTTGCAATAATGAACATTTCAAAAAACAATAAGGTAGAAAATTAATTATTAATGAAAGTAATTTTTAAAGAAAATTAGCAAAAATTAAGTTTTGCTAAAAAAGATAAACAGGAGTGGTTGAATCATAACAAGGGAGGTAATTATTTTCTGAAAAATCTTAGGCCAATTTAGGAAAATTCAATTTTTACTAATTGTCTCCAAAAATTGTTTTCAGTAATAATTAAGTTTCTACCTGATCGTTTTTTGTCATTTTTTGATAGTTTATTATTGCAACATGACAATTAAGTAAATACCATTGGTTCTACTTGAAATTAAATATTTTGATTTTTCGAATTTCACTCTAATAATAAAGCATCTAAAAATGTTTACAAAACTTTTACATATTTTCTTTTATGCCAGTTTGAAAACTTATTTTTAATTAAAACAGGAAGTCTGAACATTTTTATATCATGCAAGTTTCGACAAACTGTTGAGTTACCCATTATTCTGTTTCACACATTTCTGTCAGGAAAAGTACAGACAATCATCATTAATAATTAAAAGAAAATATATAAAAAGTTTTTTTATTTTTTATCATGGAATTTTCTCCATTTCTCAGCATTGGCAAACTCTGGATGACCAAAAAGTGTGGAAAAAAAATGATTAAATATTTATTTAAAAAAAATAAAATAAAAATAAAATAATGTAACACCAGGACATGTTCTTTGTCATCAGTGTAAAGAAATATAAGACTGAACAATGTTGCAGATGACCAGGGTTGCGGAATCGGAGTCAGAGGTTTAGCTGGAGTCGGAGTCGTGTTTCTAAGAGTACTAGGAGTCGGAGTCGGACTTTTTTTTTTTTATCCGACTCCAACTCCTTAAGTCCAATAAATTTATTTTTTTTTACATGGTTTTCCTATTTGATTTTACCAGTTTTTTTAATTACATTTTCACACCAAACAGGGCACATTGCCACTTTGATGTAGAGGGCTACTATCAGGGACCTAGGTTGCAGGGGTATTATGTAGGGAGTTTAGCAGCAAGATGTCTGTTTACATTACACTTGAATTCTGCATGTCAGTATAGTTGGGGAAGCATGAACCCGGAAAAGAATTCCAAAGTCTAGCAGTTCTGAAAAACAAGCTATAGAGTAAAGGGCTTTCTTACATCTAGCGATATCTACTGTGTAGGGGTGGGACTTCGCAGCTTGTTGGGTTTGTTGGAGGTATTTTCATCTAGGAAGCACATCTATTTCGTCGATGGGACAAGGGCTGAAGCTTAGATGACAGTTCAGGATCAGGTTGGTGAACAGAAGCGTGTGCTCTATCCCAACTATCATCTATGGATCTGAGGTAATCTCGTCAGCATCAGACAAAAACTCTTTGCCAAGAACTTTGCAGCTAATTCTACTCTATACGACCAAGGCTGTAAACCCCCGTATTTCCTCCTATATCAGAAAACACGCGATGCGACATACAAATATCTGTGCATGATGTTGGCAAGCTAATCAAAAACCTTGATTCAACGGCATTCCAATTATAGTGCTCAAAAAGTTCAACCAGAACTGGCTCCAATACCTACAAAGCTGTTTCCTAACACCCTGGAAAATCTCATCAGTCTGCCCTGTGTTTAAGAATTCAAGTGATCGGTCATCTCCCTCTTAGTACAGACCAATAAGTTTCCTGTGCATCATGAGTAAGTTACCTGAATCTGTGTTAAATAGAGAAATAATCAACCACCTCAGCAAAAATAACCTTCTAAGTGACATGCAATATGGTTTCCGTTCTGCTAGATCTACAGCATATGTGCTTACGGTTATTTTTCATAGGATTAGCAAAACTCAACACAGGCTTCCTTTCTAAGGCAATTTCTCTTGACATATCAAAGGCCTTTGATAGAGTATAGCATAAAGGTCTACTTTACAAGATTCCCAGCTATGGTATAGCTAGAAATGTCTTTTCAATAATTAAATCATTTCTGGGCAGAAATCAGAAGCTCTTAGTATTAATGCTGGAGTCCCTCAGGGGTCCAACTCTCTTCCTGCTCCAAATCACATCCTTAGATCATTCGTAGACATTTTTGCTGATGACACTTCCATCTATGGCAGCACATCAAAGGCCGTAAATGACCAAGTTCTCTCTGATTCTCTCTGTTCTGATCTTGATCATGTGGTACAATGGAGAAAAAAGTGGCTGGTTACTTTAATGCATCTAAAACTAAGCTTCTATCTTTACGCCATCAACGTTCTGATCCCCATCTAACATCAATCGAAGTGAATGACTCTTGGGGAGGCTCCATGTTTTGACAAGCTTCTGGGCTTGACTTTTACTCTTTATCTAAAATGGAATACGTACATCAACTCCATTGCCAAGATCGCTGGAAAAATGATGGGATTCTTCTGTCGATCCAGTAGATATCTACCTGCTGATGCAATTATCTACCTATATAAGAGCCAGGTACGTCCAAGGCTGGAGTATTGCTGTCATATCTGGGTAGGAGCTGCTAGGAAGACCTTATCCTGCCTTGACAGAGTTCAGAATAGACTTCGTAGCCTTTTCTGTTCCCTGCAACTCCTTTCTCACAGAAGAGACGTTGCGAGCCTGTCTCTGTTTTATTGTTATTTTCATGGAAAATGCTCATCTGAGCTCTAATCTATGGTCCCCCTCCCTCGCCAAACATTCACGAGAAACACTCGTTTGTCTCTAAATACTATCAATAATTTCCCCCACTCTTTATCTGTGCCTAAACCTAAACGTGGATTCTATGAACAAAGCTTCTTTCTTAGAACTGCCCACCTGTAGAACTCTACCTGCTTTCCAGCAGACTACAATATGGTAGGTATGTGAAAATGCCAAGGCTTTTGCGAGGGTTAAGTGGCATTGATAACTTGAGTAAGCCGTAATTCTTTGCACTGAGGTATGTGTCATAAATTGGCCCCTACCACCTATATCCGGGGGGTTAACTACACCGCAGGGATACTGATGAGGTAGCACACATGTTTCGCTACATGCTGGTATTTGAATTATTTTCATACGTTCAGTAGAAGTGTAAAAACTTTTGAAGTGAATTTTTGTGTCATTTAAATCATCATTATTAGACCTGAAGGTAAGTTGTAATAGTTTTGATACTATATATATTCGTTAATATAGATATTAAACATTATTTGTGCGAAATATGAAGCCTATATGACTTTACCTTCATTGGTTTTGAGTTTACCTAAAATGTGAAGCCGTTACGAAAATTTTCAAAATTTCACTAACGCCATATCGTTAACCTACGCACTTTGTTTACAAATATTTTCCAACAACGGCAATGACGCTAAACTATGGCTGGCTAAAAAAATTCTTTTAAATTATTAAAATTTATTTCAGCATAATGAACTTTTAGGATTTAAATTATTTTACTTTCTTTAAACCAAAACATTTCTCCCCGGCAAAATATTTTATCATTTTATCGAGCTGCTTTTTTTTTCTTCCATTTTGTTACTTTGCTTTTTTTTTCTATAATAAACTAATAAACAAATTTACAATTAAAAAAAATGCAAGAGTTATTTTTAAAATTTAAAAATAAAACTTCCATGAATATATTTTTTTATTATGCACATTTTGCAAACTTTAAATTCTAAAAGTTTTAATAATTTAAAAGAAATTTTGGTTTGTATTGCTGTACACATTCGAAAAAGTTGTCAAAAACAAATATATAACAAATAAATATTATCAAAGGCAAGATAAGTTACTTTTCTACCAAACTGGATACATTTTTTGTTTTTATTCAATGTAACATGTTTATTCAGCTCGAAAAACATGCAGTGCTTACCGTTGTATTGGAAAATTCAAAATGGCGGCCACTCTCTCTTAAACACGGTAAGTTTGGGAAAAGGTGTTATAAATAATAAACTAGACAAAATACTATTAAAAAAACACCGAATATATGCCAACTTATGTCACGGTAACATATAATGAGCGAATTTCTAACAGTATGTTGTCTAGTTTATTATTTATAACATCTTTTCTTGAACTTACCGTGTTAAAGAGAGTGTCGGGCGCCATTTTGAATTTTCCAATACATCGATAAACACTGTATTCGAGCTGAATAAAAACACGAAAAATATATCCAGTTAGGTAGAAAAGTAACTTATCTTGCCTTTGATAACATTTATTTGTTATATATTTGTTTTTTTGACAACTTTTTCGAATCTATGTGTACAGTAGTAATACAAACCCGAAATTTTAATTTATATGCTAAAAGAAATTTTAATAATTTATATGCTAAAAGTTCATGAGAAATGTAAAAAAAAAAAAAAATTATATTTATTGGTGTTTCTGCAGTTTATTTTGACATAAAAAATCAGCATTAGCAGCAGACTTCATATGCGGGGATAATATTGCCTTAAGTAATTGACTACATCTTCCGCCCCAGCATCCCCCTTCACCTCTTAATCTTGTAAATAATTCATTAATAAACTTTCAAAATATATTTTTCTTGTTCTCCATTCAATAAGCTCTCCAGTGATATTTGTCTTTTTGAAATCGGACAAGAAATAAGAAAGTTATGACAAAATAACTGTGAAAAATCTTGATATCGGTCACAACTTTGTGAAGGAAATCCATTGTCAAAAATTAGCCTCAAATTTCAGCTTTAGAATTGTTGTAACTTTCTTATTATTTGTCCTACAGAGGTGGTTCAAGTATCATTAGAATGGTCTCTGCATACTCTTTCTGCTGAGCGGTTCCATTTTAAGATATGTTAACTTTGAATTTTTCTTTCACGTACCTAAATATGGTCATGTTCAAGTCCAATGTAAACAACTTCTTGATGAGCCGTTCTCCTTAAGTAATCCAATTTACCAAATTTACACTTCTAACGATTACTATAATATTGTCCTTTTCACCACTGTACACTCTTTAACCCTTATCCTTGAGTGGCCTCTGAGCCTTGATAAGTAATGATTCCTTTGTAAAAAAATAAATAAATAAATAAGCAATAACTTAATTGCTTTTTCAGCAGCGGTTTGCACAACTTAGTAGTTTTTGTATGGTTCTGCATTTATTTTTGGAGATATATCATATTTTGTACTGTACTGTAATGCTTCTACTTCATCAAGATATTTCAGTTTATCGGATCACTGCAAATCCAGTCTGGACAGCTGTTTTCATTTTGGTTGTGACGTCACACAGGATGAATGAAAGTTTTGTCTTTGAGTAGGATCACTGTGGAGTACATTGGATAACAATCGGATTGTAATCTGAAAGTTATCCAGTTCCTGAATAAAATGGCAATTGGATTAGTCCGGGATCGATCCAGAATTACACTCTCATCCCCCTCCTCCACAAAAAAGTAATGGGATAAAATCAATAAGAAGCAACCCAATGGCACTATAGCCCTTTATAGCTTTTTTTTTTTTTTTTTTTTTTTTTTTTACATAGGAGTCACCACATCAAGGCCCAAAGGTCACTTGAGGATAATGGTTAATAAGTGTACAGAAGTCAATGGGGCAATATCGTAGTAATCGTTAGTCGAAATTTGGTAAATTGAATTACTTAAGGGGATGGATCATCAAGAATTTGTTTATGTTGGACTTGAATATGACCAAATTGTAGTCAGCTGAAATGCAAGAAAAAATTCCACAGGTGGGCAGTTCTAAGAAAGAAGCTTTGTTCATAGAATCTACGTTTAGGTTTAGGCACAGATAAAGAGTGGGGGAAATTATTGATAGTGGTTTCAGCTAGACAAGTGTTTTTCATGACAGTTTGGCGAAAGGGAGAATAGATTGGAGATCAGATGAGCACCTGCCATGAAAATAACGATAAAGCAGAGACTGGCTCACAATGTCTCCTCTGTGGGGAAAGAGGTTGCTGAGAAGAGAAAAGGGAACCCCCCCCCACTGGGTTACGAAGTCTATTTTGAACTTTGTCAAGGCAGGATAAGGGTTTTCTAGCAGCTCCTGCCCAGATGTAGCAACAGTACTCCATCTTTGGATGTACCCGGCTCTTACTTAGGTAGAGAATTGCATCAGTAGCGAGATATTTACTGGAGCGCTAGAAGGATCCCACCATTTTTCCAGCCCAGAAGCTTGTCATAGCAATACACATGAAAAAATTTAAATGGCTTAAAATATTTCAATATTGGTATATATAGAAAGAGCTTGATATGCTAAGAAAGAATCTTTAAATGTTTAAAATCCAATTAAAATCAATGAAGTTATGGCTATTTTTATGGCCTGCGTGTTTGGATATTTTTCCCTCTTTAAAACCATATGCGTTTTTGTCACAGTTTTGGCACTACTTTTTCAGTAAAAATGTTATATCTTTGTTAAAACACAAGATTAAGTAATGAAATTTGCCATATAATTGTATTTTTGTGCAAGGAATCTGAATATACTATTGAAAATCTCTAGAAATGAATGGTTTCCAAATAATCTGCAGTAAATGCACATAAATATGCTACGAATGCTTAAAAATGCCATGTAATTCATTAAAAGAAAAGAAGTTAGAGAACTCAAAGTTTAGTTGTAATGCATTTCATGTGACAAAACTGAAATCGAAATCTAGGATTGGTTAAAAATGAATATATTGAAATATTTCTTTGGTATTATTATAGATTAATACCTTCTGTTACCCCTCCCCATCTGACCACCTCTCCAAAATATGTGATTCTACCTTTATAGACAATTGCATGTAAACAATTTGAAAAACTTTAATAAAAGATAAAATTTATTTTAGAATTTAATGCAAAATGATTTCTCATTTTGAATCATTTGAGCGTTTTAGTCTCCTCCCCTCCCCTCCTCTCCCTTTTTCCTATGATAGATAAATCCTGGGTGTTTTTTGTTTGTTTTTTAAAAGGTGATTATGCGTGGTTTTAAGAGGGTCTTTGTGCAACTGAGAAGGTAGGGAGGTTGCCACTGACTTTGGGTTAATGATAGGGCTAAGGAAAATTATGTGTGAACATCCTGAAGACTTGATAGAAACAAAACAAAAACAATTTTAGAATTTAGAGCGGGGGTTGGTTTCACATAAATGTAAAATAATTCACCATTTCAAGACGATCCTAGCGTTTTAGGACAGTTGATAAATTTATTGGGGGGGGGGGGGATTAATCATGTGCACTTTTCTTTAAACGTTTTTTTTTTTTTTTTTACATCTATATGAGCTCACAGAGGAAGTTTGTTTTGTGGGGAGCTCTACCACTTGTACTTAGCATTATTATTAAGGCTAAAGGTTTTAGGAGGAGGCTTGCCACTCGTACCTAGGATTAGACATAGAATTAAGCAAGTTTTTTTTAAGAGGGTGTTTGATACCCATTGTGAAACTTTACAAGAATTATGACACACAGACAAAAAGAAATGTTGTTTAAAAAAAGTGACGTCCCTCTAACAGAAAACATGATGCTTGGAAAAATATCAAGTATTTAAATTCTATTTAAATATAAAAAAAGAAACAAGTTTTTGCTAAAGCTGACAAATTGTTAAAAATTTTGAATTAATGTTATTATTATTTTTAATTACATTTCATGTCTTTTCCTACCGTTGTTATTTTTTAACTGAGCACCTCCTACAAATATTTAAATATTGATTATTTTATTTTATTCTTTTTAATAATCGGGTAGTTTCCATTCGATAATAATTCACTGAAAACATTTTTTAAGGGACGAAAATTAGAAGTGTGTATACCGTTCGTACACGTGAACCAAAACATCATATTTCACATTTTCACTTGTTAAAATATTTTAAAATTTACTACTACCCAATTTTTAAAAATATTTGTACGGTTGAAACCAAAAACAACGCATTATTACAAAATGTAGAAAATACATATTTATTTTATTCAAATTCAACCGGCGCTTCTAAGGAACAAGAAATCTTAACGTGAATCCCACGTGACTTAACGCACCGTTCCGAGATTTTTAAAAACTACTGTAAAAGCAGCAAACGGACTTCTACTTTCTGATTATCTGCCCCAGCAACAACATGGCAAAAATAAAAAAAAAAAGGAAAACATACCGAAGATGAGGCTTTGCCTCGAAATATATTTATGTGAAATTCATAAATATATTTATGTGAAATTCATAAATATATTTATGTGAAATTCAGAAATATATTTATGTGAAATTCAGAAATATATTTATGTGAAATTCAGAAATATATTTATGTGAAATTCAGAAATATATTTCGAGGCAAAGCCTCATCTTCAGTATGTCTTCCTTTTTTTTTTTTTGCCATAATTTTCAAACAAAATAAATGTCTGTCCATTTTGTAATAATGCATTTTTTTTGGTTTCAAACGTATATAATACATATTTATTTTATTCAAACTCAACCGGCACTTCTAAGGAACAAGAAATCTTAGCATTATATATATATATATATATATATATATATATATATATATATATATATAGCAAATTTAGAAAATATATATGGCAATTATATATATGTGTGTGTGTGTGTTTGTTCAGTAATATCCTATTTTAGTGCGGAATTTTTTTTTGAAATGTTCAATTAGAACACAAAAATTGAATAGAAAGTTTATTTCCTAGTGAAGTTTTATCAATTATAGATACTGATATATAAGTATCAGTAATTAAGTATTCCAGAAAAGATCAATGGTACTGGCCAAAAAAGATGATATAATTGCATATTGGCCAAGAATGTGATCAGAAAACCAATCCATCAATGTAGATAATGGAAAATCAGGATGTGCTTTATTATTTTCAACCTAAAATTTTTCGATAAAGAAATCTTTTCTAGCATTGTATGTTATTATTTATTAGTGTTGGGACGATTCTAAATTTTTCCGATTCTGATTCCAGGAAAATGTTCATTAACGATTCTGATACCAAGTATGATTCAGATTCCCATGGAATTATTGTTTTAAAATATATAATTATATAAGTCAAAGTTTTTGTGCTGCAAAAAAAATTTGGTACAGTGAAAAAGTGGAAATACAATTAAGGGAATTTCGAAATGGATCTTGATTTTTTTCGTAAAATTTCTTACATTGATAAAAGTCAAAACAAATATTTTAACCATGAATTAAACATGCACCATGAAATTAATAACAATCAATTCAGGAGTTATTTTATATATTAAAAAAAATAAAGAAAAAGGACGGGCGTACACAAATCCTACCCACTGTAGCGAAATATGCATCAGCTCTGACGTTGTACGTTGTTTGACTGAGGAAAAAGTTATTTTTACAAAGAAAGAATTTTTGCGTGTGTGAACTAAAACACAGAAAAAAAAAATAACGTAAGGCAAACGAACGATTAAAACAGAAAATGAACGAACGTTACGTGAAAAATGGCTTAAATAATACAGGTTTAATATTTAAATTAAAAAAAAAAAAAATTTAAAAAAATTTAAAAAAACATCTCACACCACGATTTGAACCCAAAACGTTTAGATAATGAACAAGGCCTTAACTACCTGAGCTAAAGCGACGCCTTTAAAGTTTGTTTGGTTATATCAACTATTTAAAGTAAATCAGGTCACGACGTCATGACGTCATCTGACGCACTGACGTTGTTGATCCTTCTCCCCTGTTGAAAATTGTCGATTTCGGGGTGAAAAAGTTAACGTTTTTCTCTTTTTCTGTCTAGACATCTCTCTCTCTCTCTGTTTGCGTCTCTCTCTTCTCGCTCTCACACTCTCTCTCTCACTTCGTCTGCCTTACTCTAAAGACTGGAAAATGACGTCTGGCTGTTTTTATTTAAAAAAAAAAAAAACTTTGATCGTTAATATTTTTTGGAAGCATATCTTTTTTTTTTTACTTCACATGTTTGGCTTGGCTTTATTTTTCGTTTAACTATCGTATCTAACTATTTTGAATGTGCTAATAAATTTGGTAACGTTGCCATTGCGTGGAAGTTCATAGTTTAGCTTTAATTAATTTTTTTTACCGATAACAACATTTTTAAATTATAAATTCAGACCGCCATTAGAGCTTGCTGACTCAAGATCACGTGACATGACTCAGTGGGTTTTAAATACAAGTTGACCCAAAATAAACGACTGCGTGTATACTTTATGTAGAAGAGTTGGCGGCCGTATTTTTTGGGGCAGTTATAAATCGATTAAAAAATATGTAATGTTTAACATTAATTATGTCACTTTTTGGGGGGGCCTCCCTGCAAAAAATCGATCAGTTGACGCACTTCTGATGGTCACTTTGGGCCAATTTTTCGACATTTGTCGTCCGGAAGGTAGGGGCGTTAATATGAGACCAAGTTTGTGAATTTTTGTTCCATCGGTCAAAAGTTTTTAGCAGACACACAAACATACATACACACACACAAACACACATACATTTTCGCTGTTATATATATTTATATTTTATAAGAGGGGTTCGATTATGCGGTTAAATCTATGCAATGATTGTCGAAATTAGTAACATATAGAATTATGAGACAATGATTAAATGTGAGTTATTTGATTGGGTGTTCGTAATGAAATAGAGAGGCTAGAAGATGTATCAAAGTTGTTATTTTTGTAAGAAGAACGGGATCATGTCGGTTAATGAGGGGCGATTATTTGGTTACTTATTAAAAATAATTCTCGAAATTAGTAACATATCCAAGAATTATGAAAAATGGTAAAATGTGAGTAACTTGATAGGTGTGTTTGTAATGAAAAAAAACAGCCATACAATGTCTGAAAGTTATTATTTTAGTAATAGGAGGTGGCGATAATGTGGATTAACTCTTGAAAAATTGTCGAAATTAGTAACATATCCAAGAATTATGAAAGTTAAGTTTTAGTTTTAGATTGGTGTGTTTTATAATGAAATAAACAGCCCAGTCAATGTAGTAAATTTATGATTTTAATAAGAATTGGGCGATTATATGTGCACACTCATTAAATTTGATTGTCGAAATTCATAAAATATCCAAGAATTATGAAAAATGATGAAATGTGAGGTATTTTATTGATGTGTTTGTAATGAAATAAATAGCTTAGAAATGTCTCAAAGGTATTATTTTAGTAAGAGGAGAGGGATTATGTGATTGAACTCAGAAAAAATGACGGTTGAAATTAGCAACATATCCAAAAATTATGAAGAATGATGAAATGTGAGTTATTTGATTGATATATTCATAATGAAGTAGATATACCAGACAATTTATGAAAGTTATTATTTTAGCAAGAGGTGGCGATTATTTGGGTTACTAATTGTCAAAATTAGTAACATATCCAAGAATTATGAAAAATGATATAATGTGAGTTACTTTGGTGGTGGGTTTGTAATGAAATAACCAGCCATACAATGTCTAAAAGTTATTATTTTAGTGATAGAAGGGGCGATAACGTGGATTTACTCATGAAAAATGATAGCAGAAATTAGTAACATACCATAGCCTATGTATCAATGTTTTTATTTTAGTAAGAGTAGAGGCAATAATGTAAGTTAAATCATGTGACATGGTTGTGTAAATTAGTAACATATCAAAAAATTATGAAAATGATTAAATGCGAGTTATTTGGATGATGTGTTTGTAATGAAAAACCGCCAAAAAAATGTCTTAAAGTTATTATTTTAGACAGGTGAGCGATAATGTGGGTTTAAATTTTCGAAATG
Source organism: Euprymna scolopes (assembly GCF_053919585.1). Classification (NCBI taxonomy): domain Eukaryota; kingdom Metazoa; phylum Mollusca; class Cephalopoda; order Sepiida; family Sepiolidae; genus Euprymna; species Euprymna scolopes. The sequence continues at coordinate 81,773,393 of NC_136484.1, forward strand.
TGTAACAATCCAAGAATTATGGGATTCAATGAGATACATCAACATATATACTTACAGATTACCAGGAGTCACCCTGGATTCAATGAGATACATGACAATGTATGCAAGCAGAATACATGGTCATCTGGGATGTGATGAGATGCAAATATATACTAGCAGAATACTTGCGTTGCCTTGGATTGAATTAGATTGATTGAAATATATACTAACAGAATACCTTGCATCGCCCAGGATTTCATGAGATTGATTGAGATATATACTAGCAAAAAACCCAGCGTTGCCCGGGATTGAATGAATTAGGTGAGAATATATATTAGCAAAATACCTGCATCGCTTGGGATTTGATGAGATAAATGTGTTGCATATTCCCTGTCCTTGCATAAGCCCATCTATATATATAAAAGCGAAAATGTATGTATGTTTGTGTGTCTGCTAAAACTTTCGACAGACGCGACGAAAATTCACAAACTCGGTATCATATCGAAGCCCCATCCTTCGCTTGAAAAATATCGAAAAGTTGGCCAAAAACGTTAACTTTTTCACCCCGAAATCGACAATTTTCGACAGGAGGGGGGGGTCAACAAAAACGGGGTTTCTCGTAACGATGACCGATTCTACGCATGCGTCAGATGACGTCATGACCTGATTTACTTTAAATAGTTGAAAAACCGAACACATTTTGTCTACGTTGCTTTAGCGCAGTTGATTAGCACGTTTGTTCATTATCTAAACGTTTTGGGTTCGAATCGTGGTGTGAGATGTTTTTTTTGTTTTTTTTTCGATTTTTTAAATTTAAATATTGAACCCTGTGTTATTTAAGCCATTTTTCACGTAACGTTCGTTTTCCTGTTTTTTTTACTTCGCTTATTCTTAGCGACACCCAAAAACACCAGGGTATCCACCGATTTTTTAAATTTTAATATCGAAACAGGCTTATTTAAGCCATTTTTCATGTGT
>NC_136484.1:81779449-81814449 GCF_053919585.1 Euprymna scolopes
AGAAAATTTTTTCAAAATTTTCCATACATGTCATTTTGAATGTGAACATACACATCATTTTGAAAGTTCATTTGAAATTATTTAAAATGACATCTCTTTTAGCTAATTTCCAAATTTCATTAAAAAATTCTTAACAGAGTGTTTACAAATAGGGGGGGGGGTCGTTACACAATCTTACCGAAAATGCTGTTTTATGATGTTCACATTTTTATCACTTTATTTGCTTAAAACTCTAAAAATATATAATGTATGTTATTATTTACTAATTTATTTGAAAGTATATTCATTTCTGAACAAAACGATGGTATTTTGAAGACTTAAGGTGCTTTGGTTTTTTAAAATATAACTATTATATTATTGAAATCTGTGATTATCCAAAGCGTTTTATTAGTAATACACACGGACGAAAAAACGCTTTGGATAATCACAGATTTCAAGGTAGTTCTACTAAAATAGCCATATTTTTTAAACCAAAGCACTTCAAGTCTTCAAATTACTACTGTTTTGTTCGGAAATGAATATACTTTCAAATGAATTAATAAATATGAATGTACATTATATATTTTAAGAGTTTTAAGCAAATAAAGTGATAAAAATGTGAACGTCATAAAATGGCGTTTTCGGTAAGGTTTTGTAATGACCCCCCCCTGTTTTCTAAAGGTCCGTACCGTGATTGTATGAAGAATTTCGTCATGAAATTTGGAAACCAATCAGAAGAGGTGTTAATCTTAATACTGTCAAGTGTCCGAAATATTTTTGACCATTTCTTTTTTTGTCATGTTAAAAATAAGACTTTAATATGACGAGTATTGAACATTTTGAAAAAAAAATTCTTCGGACACCCAGTAGTAAGTAAATCAATCTTTTTACTATCTTTATCAATTAAAAGTATTATTTTATGTTGAGTAGGACCGCGGTAATTGATAATTTAAAAGGACCTACCCGAAAAAAAAATTGTTTCTATTTCTCGAATTTGGTCAAATGAAGTTAGTATTACTAGAAGCAGCAGCAGCAGCTCCAGCCTGTATAATCAGCCATAGCACAGCAATTTTTATTCAAGAACGAATTAAGAAAAACATGAAAATATGAATATAAATGTTCTTATATGTTTAATGAGAGCTATTTTGTTATCAGAATAACTTTAGTTTAGAACTATTCGGTTTTCAGAATGTATAATAACAATCCCAACCAATTCGGCATTATGAATCTGTTGCAATTTCTCACATTTCTCGTCAAATTTAAAAACATGGTTAAAAAAACAAAATAAACTTTTGTAGAAGTATAGCTTGCATGCACTTTTATTCTTTAAATTAGTTTTGAACAACGAATTAAAACAATGTTTTACTGCGAACAGCCACAAATGTTTTTCTTTTTCAAAATCAAAATAAGTATGAAAATCTCGTTTATACATATTCGAAAAAGTTGTCAAAAAACAAATATATAACAAATAAATGTTATCAAAGGCAAGATAAGTTACTTTTCTACCAAACTGGATATATTTTTTGTGTTTTTATTCAATGTAACATGTTTATTCAGCTCGAAAAACATACAGTGTTTACCGATGTATTGGAAAATTAAAAATGGCGCCCGGCCCGACTCTCTTTGACACGGTAAGTTTGAGAAAAGAAGTTAAAAATAAAATGAACTATACAAAATACTGTTAAAAACTCACCGAATATATGTCAGCCTACGTCACGGTAACATATATTGAGCGAGTTTCTAGCAGTATTTTGTCTTTTTTATTTTTAACTCTTTTCCCCAAACTTATCGTTTCAAGAGAGTCGGGCGCCATTTTAAATTTTCCAAAACATCGGTGAACACTGTTTTCAAGCTGAATAAACATGTTACATTAAATAAAAACACTAAAAAATTATCCAGTTAGGTAGAAAAGTAACTTGCTTTTGATAACATTTATTTGTTATATATTTGTTTTTTTGACAACTTTTTCGAATCTATGTGTATAGTAATACAAACCTTCAAAATCTATATCAATATTCTTGAAATTTTAAAAGCAGTTAGAAAACACATCAAACTACAATTAGGAAGCTTTTTATTTTGTTATTTTTTTTTTCTACTTATTAAGCGAAAGATATTTTTACAACCTGCTCGTAGTATAAACGGTCTATGGAATTAACACCTTCAACCTCGAAAATAGAAATCAACAAATTTTTGAACGCTCTCTTTGAAAAAAAGCTGTCTTAACTTCACCTCAAATACAAATTATGTGTGGCAAGTCTCCTCCTAAAACACTCTTTAACCCTAACAATAACACTAAGTTCGAGTGGCAAGCCCCCCCCCCAACAAAATACCTCTGTAAGCCACATACAAGCATCTAAAACAAACAAAAAATAGATCCTTCCTTAAAGAAAAATACACATAAAAATAAATTGGTTAACTGTCCTAAAATGCTAGAATGACCAGGAAATGATGAATTATTTTACATTAAATTTTTGTGAAACTAACCGCTCCCCCCTCTAATATTGTTTTTGTTAGCTTTGTCTCTGTCAAGCTTTCAGTATGTTCACACATAATTTTCCTTAGCCCTACAATTAATTCAAAGTCCGAATGGCAACCCTCCCCATATTCTCATTGCATAGAAACCCTCTTAAAACTACACATAATCATCTTAAAAAAAAAAGCATGCATATTTTCCCATAGAAAAAAAAACAAAAAAACAGTTAACTGCCCTAAAATGCTAGAATGACCTGTAATAGGAAATTATTTTACATTCAATTCTAAAATAATTTGTTTATCTTTCATTAAAGTTTTTCATGGCATTTTATACATAATTTCCTAAAAAGGTAGAATCACATTTTGGAGGGGTGGTCAGAAGGAGTTGAGTGGGGTTAAACAGAAGGTGTTAATCTACAATAATACCAAAGAAATATTGCAATATATTCATTTTTAAATGATCTTATGTTTAGATTTAAGTTTTTTGTACATAAAGCACATTACAATTCAACTTTGAGTTCTCCAACTTCTTTTCTGTTTATGGATACATGGCATTTTTAAGGAATTGCTGCATATTTATGCACATTTACTGCAGATTATTTGGAAACCATAAACTTTGGGAGATTTTCAGTTGCATATTCTGATTCCTTGTACAAAAATACACTTATATGGTAAATTTCATTTCTTAGTCTTGTGTTTTAACAAAGATATGACATTTTTACTGAAAAAGTAGTGTAAAAAATGTGACGAAACGCATATGGTCTTAAAGAGACAAAAATAGCCATAACTTCCTTAATTTTAATCAGATTTAAAAAATTTAAGAAGATTCTTTCTTAGCTCATCAAGCTCTTTCTATGCATACCAATATTGAAATATTTCAAGCTATTTCAATTTTTTCATGTGTATTGCTAGTTTTATTGGCCATGTGTATTGCTACTTTTCCCAAAAGATTGATATAAATTATATATCTCCGTTTGTCCTTATTTATTTTTAAATTATTTTAGCGACAGACAATGTTATTAGTACCATCGGTTTCACATTTTCCAAGGCTCGCTATCAATCCTGTACCTCTCTCCATCCTTATTTAATTTTCTTTTCACATTTATTTATTTATCCTTAATTTATCTTGGCAACAGTCTCTCTTTTTTTTATTTTCTTTTACAAAACAATCAAAATACTATCAGTACCATAGATTTCTTTCTCTAATGATTGGTATAATTTATATACCTCTCTCCATCCTTATTTTATTTTCTCTTCACATTTATTATTTAATTTCTCTATCTTTCATGCGTTGTTCTCAGCAATTTTCCATCCACCAATGGATCGCAGATATTCCGAGCTAGGTGCAGAACACAGCTCCCACCCACAGGATTTTCACTGTGTTACAACTCTTTAATATTTGCACTCCCAGATGCATCTTTCCTTAGTATCTCATGATGACACTTTGTGTTCTGTCCAATTCTTGACCAGTCAATCTTTGACTTCTATGGATAGTGCATACTGCACTATCCATTGCTTTGCTACTGCTTTTTCCATTGCACTTCCTATGTCAATCCTATTAATTCACCTTGATTTTCCATGCAAAGTACTGCATTGCACTTATCTCATAGGTTTCCATTTAATATTTCTCAACTGTTTCTCTCTGCCAATATATGACACCCACCAACCCACAGTGCTCCCTAAATGGTTAGGAACTTTGTGAAATTCCTTATTTATTTCTCTCTCTCGACAACACTTACATATATTCGCGTTGAATCATTAGTTAACAATTAACTATGATTAAAAAAAAAAGTGATTTCTTTCATCTTTGTTTTTCTGAACTGTAAACTGTCACCCTCTTTCCTTTCTCTTTCTTTCATCTTCTAAACCGACTGTATTTAAGAAATTCTCGGAAAAAGAAATCACTTTCTTTTTATATCAGTCTATTTTCTCTTTTCATTAACTTTCAAGAACAGGGCAGCTAATAATTTACTGTCTTAGAAAAATTACATTCATGCATATGTATAGGTCCTCATTTCTTTCAATAATATGCGGTTTGTTCACAATCCAATGATGATTGCAGATATTATAATATGAAAGCTATTAAACCGTAAGGTTTCATATCATGTTATACATATGTATGTCTGTTTTGATCTATATATATATATATATATATATATATATGTATAATTTTTTTTTTTTTTTTTTTTGCAGTATTCATCTATTAAGAAGTTCAAGTTTAGATTTACCTCCACGTCGCAATACATTGCACAGTGATAGTAAAAAGATTGTGCATACGGATGATGATGATGACTATGATGACGAAGATTATGAATGTGGTTTAAGATACCAGGAAAATATACACTCACCATGGATTGTACGATGCCATAAATTACAATTGCACAAACTACAAACGATGGGACATTCAGATTGCTATAGTATCCTTTGATTAATATGTAAACCAAAAGATTGTCATTATTTTGAAATTTGCATTTCAGAAAGGAAAGCATAATACAAAATTATAGTTGTGATTTACTGTATGCAAATATGTTATTTGATTTTATTGCTGAGGCTTTGAATATTTTTAAGTGTTAATTATAAAATGGGCAAACAGAATCCTTAAAAAACTAAAATTGAAGATAATGTATTTCAAATAACTAAATATTACAATCAATTTTGTGAAAGTAAAACTGAATTTCTTTTCTTTGTGGAATTAAAAAAATATTTTGAAAAAGAAAGATCTCAAAACAAGCAGATCTTTTAATTTGAAACTCTATAACTCCATAGTTTATTTTCTTGAAAAATTTAGAAGAAATATTTGTTTCTCTTGTACATTTGTATAAATTATGATAAATGTATGAGTACATCAGCTAATTTGTGGAATAGAATTATATTATTTGTATGGTGCATCAGCTTATGTGATAAAGATATCTGTTGTACACAAAATTATTTGTGGCATAACATTATGATGTATGTTGTACATCAGATTATTTGTGATGAGAATTATGAGTATTGTACATGAGAGGATTTGCGGTATAGAATGAGGATATGTGTGGTACAAAAGATAATTTGAAGTATAGAATTATGATAGATTAGGTATATCAGATGATGATACATACATGAGAAGATTTGTGGTATAGAATAAAGTGTCGTACATGAGATGATTTGTGGTAAAGAATGATGATGATTTGTATATAAGATTTGTGGTATAGAATGATAGTGTTGTACATAAAATGATTTGTGGTATAGCATGCGTGATACAGCTTATATTGTGGTACAAAACATTTTTTTTTTTGTTTTTATTTTTTCTTCCTTTGAAGATTGTAATGCTGGGTATGGGGCAGCCAAACCAGCTGCCAACATTGCCCCACTTTTTATTGAAACCAACCGAGAGCTCTTTTAGTATCCTCGCGGTTCCCTTAAGTGCAATTGTCTGGATCTCTTTTGCACTTGGTTCTCCAGGAATATTAGTTAGGTAGGACTTCAGGTTCTTTTTCATAAGTCCTGTGGCACCTATGATAACTGGTATGATTGATATCCCCTTTAGGTTCCAGTTTCTTTTCATATCATACATGAGACCTTGGTATTTGGTCTGTTTCTCTCTTTCAGCTCTGTTCAGACCTCCATTATTAGGAACACTCACTTCAATCAAGGTTGCAACTCTTTCTGACTTATTCTATATAACTATGTCAGGTTTCACAGCAGCATTTTCAAGGTAGGTGGCTGTAGGGATTACATGGTCGTAATGTATGGTATACAAGTCATTTCCAATTGTTCTTTCAGGCTGATGTGCCCAGGACTTGCGGTATAGAATGATAGTGTGGTACAAAAGATGATTTGGTTTATAGAATGATGATGTGTATAATAGTGTGTGATACATGAGATGATTTGTGGTATAGAATGATGATGTTTGATACATAAGATGATTTATAGTACAGAATGATGTGTGATATGAGATAATTTGTGGTATATAATGATAGTGTGGTATAGAAGGTGATTTTTGGTATAGAATAATATGTGATAATGAAATGATTGTGGTATAGAATGATGGTGCGGTGCAAGTGATTTGTGGTAGAAAATGATGATTGTGATACGTGAGATGATTTGTGGTATAGAATGATGGTGCGGTACAAAAGATTTGTAGTGTAGTCTGATGTGTGATACATGACATGATTTGTGGCATAGAATAATAGTTATTACAAAAGATTATTTATGATATAGAATGATCATGTTATACATGAGATGATTTGTGGTATAGAATTATGTGTGGTACATGAGATGATGTGTGGTATAGAATTATGTGTAGTACATGAGATGATGTGTGGTATAGAATTATGTGTGGTACATGAGATGATGTGTGGTATAGAATTATGTGTGGTACATGAGATGATGTGTGGTATAGAATTATGTGTGGTATAGAATTATGTGTGGTACATGAGATGATGTGTGGTATAGAATTATGTGTGGTACATGAGATGATGTGTGGTACAGAATTATGTGTGGTATAGAATTATGTGTGGTACATGAGATGATGTGTGGTATAGAATTATGTGTGGTACATGAGATGATGTGTGGTATAGAATTATGTGTGGTACATGAGATGATGTGTGGTGTAGATTGATTGTGTTGTACAAAAGATTTGTGGCATAGTATGATAATGTGTGATACATGAGATTATTTGTGGAAAAGTATGATGATGAGATTATTTGTTGTATAGAATGATGGTATTGTACAATAGATGATTTGTGGTATAGAATAATACTGTAGATCAAAAGATTTATTGTATAAAATGATGGTGTGTGATGCATAAGATTCTTTCTGGTATAGGATGATGTGTGATTCATAAGATGATTTGTGGTATAGGATGATGTGTGATTCATAAGATGATTTGTGGTATAGAATGTTTGATACATAAGATGATTTGTTGTAAAGAATGATGATGTATGGAGTACATAAGATGATTTGTGATATAAAAGATGTGTTTTAGAATGATTATGTGTATGGTACACAAGATTATTTGTTGTATAGAATTATCGTGTGAGGTACATAAGATTATTTGTGATATATAATGATTAGGGCTATGACAACAGCATGATTTTTGAGTATATATCTGACACAGTTAATCAACCGAGGACCACATCAGTCTTTATAAAAGCATATAAGATATCAACAGATAAACACTTGCGAGTCAAAACCATTGAAAAGAATATGCTCATAGCCCTAATAATGATATACCACCAATCATTTTATGTACCATACGCAGAATCATTCTATATACAAATTATCTTCTGTAATACACATCATTCCAAATTACAAATCATCTTATGTATCATACACACCATCATTCTATAACATGAATTTTCTTATGTATGAAACACACCATCAATTGTGCTATACCACAAATCATCTTATATACCGCACACATCTTATGTACCACACTTCACATCCTATATTACAAATGATTTTATATACTGCACACACTATTATATGAAATCATCTTACATACCACATCCTTTTTGATTGATTAGCCTTAATGAAACCTTTGCCACTTCCGGTTTGGCAATGGACGTAGCGGTTAGGATGTCACTTTTTTTTTCCTCAAATTCTTTTCCTTCTTTGCGGTTCGAGCCTGCCTATTACTACTTTTTTTTTTTTTTTTACTCAACACACACCTCCGAACACCCAGGCAACGCTGGGAACCCAGGCTAATCTGTAATAAAAAAAAGTTTCTTACTTACCCAGAGCAATCACCGAGTCCATCTTAATCTGTACCAATCACACAATCTCCCAATATAACCCCCCCCCCTCAGTCTTCTATTCATTCTGGATGTACATCATGCATCTCTACTTTCTATTTCTAAACACATTGTTCTCAGTCATTCTCCATCTACCATTTGGTCATAGAACTGATCGCACATCTGGTGCCAGGTGGAGGACACAGTCCCCATCTACAGGGTTTTATTATGTTGTATCCTTATCTAATATTTAAATTCCCAGATGCTTCTTTTCCTTCAGCCTTCAAGAATTCATGTCTTGTTTTCTGTTAAATTTTCTGGCCAAGTCAAATCACCATGACTTAAAAATACTTTTCTTAACTACTACCCCCATCTCCTAATGTGATGCACAACCCATCCATATTTCTGCCACAGTGGGCAACTTCATGAAATTCTTTAACAAATCACACAGTACTTCTCCTCATAAAACCTATCCTGCTCCTAACAAAGTTTGTTAAATGCTGGGGGCTGGTAAGATGAGTGAACACTGTGCCACTGCAAGTATGGAAGATCTCTATATGGACAAAAAATTGAAATTCTCAGTAATTTCTAACTGAGGCAAAAAGTACAAAATTGTGCACTGCTCCGTTCCCTGATCCCAATCGGACACCAAGAGAACGCAATCCGTGCATTGGAAGTGGGTGCATCTGCTCACAGTTTACAATGGAAAAAACCTACATGAGTTTAAATACACTTTTCAATGTGAATTGCTGGGAAATCCTATCTCCATCGCTTTTGAACCCTTTAAAAATAAATTAATCTGATTTCAAAATTTCTTAAATTAATTTTCACCTGTTTGTTTTCTACATTAAAGGTCCATCAAAAATCCTATTTATGACAGCACTGAGTGTTCAACTCAGCAACCTGCATTCCTAACACAAAGAGATCATCCTCCTTTCACATAAATGCACCATGGACAGCAAGAAAAACTTGCTAATATCCACAACATAAAGTAAATTTAAATTAGAAAGAAATCTAATTCTAACTCTTGTTGATTGCTTATCATCCTTGTTTTTTTCTATAACAATTATTTTTTAATAAAATAAAATTTCTATGAAATTGCTCACAGTATTCAGATTATTTACGGTAAAATAAAAAAAAAAAAATATATATACATTTTAAGTTTCATCTCAGTCACATTGGCCTTGAAAAAAAAAACATTTCAACAATTGTTTGAATGAGATTCTATAATTTTTTGCAAAGCGATCTCTCACTTTTCCTTTCTCCAAGTGGGTTGTGCTCTCCTCATCACTTCCTCTCTGTCTCTCTCTTTCAGTGAATCGCACGTCAATACTTTTATGAAGCACAAAAAAAATTACTAAAATGAGAAAAAATGTTTGAATAAGTTAAATTTTTTAACAAAGCTTAAAAGAAAAAAGCCCTCACTTACCGTCGCATTCGTTTTTTTTTTCTTTTCTCTGTGTCCTTTGTTTAGCTTTTTATTCCGCGTCTGCTTGTGAGAGACCATAGTTTGTTCCTTTTATCTTTGTTTTTTGTCTATTTTTTTCTTTCATTTGTTTTCAATAACTTTTTTTCACTTCTTGTTTCCTCCAGCAACTTCGTGCAATCTTTCTTTTAGTCTATATTTTTTCTCTGGTTGTAAGGGTCACAATTGGTCAGACAATAGTACATTGAACATTTTTGAATCTATTTCCTTTTCTCTCATTTGGTTTTACCAGGTCAAATTTTAGATCACAAGCACCAATTGTAATTGCACGTCTTCCCCCCCCCCCTTCGCTTGGTAACTCACCGACTCCAATATTATTTTCATGGTTTTCTCTTTCATCTTCTCTTTTGGCAATGTCGTCATCTTCTACATTGGCAGCTGTTGAGTGTGGCATGCACAGGTTCACAAGTATAAAAATAAAATCAAACAAGAAAACACAAACTCTGACACTTCACGGTTGATTAGACTTTTAGTGCATGTACGTTCTGTTGAGGCTGTGTCTGTCCGCCAGTTGATCAATTCATTTCTCCATCTCTTACGAGCCATGATCTGTGTTCAATTGTTCTCAACTCCCAACTGGCATCCACTGTGTCTGTTATCAACTAAACTCTGTCATTAACTGACTTCCTAAAATCACTTGCTAATCCTATTGTTCAGTCCTTTGTTATTTAATAACTGCCCCATCTTGTCATTTTAATAATCGAGCCACCTCAACTTTCCTAAGTGAATAAAACCATGACTATCGAGAGAGCAGGCCAGTGGACATGACAGCATGACGTCCTTACCAGGTCAACATGTAGGTAAAGGCACAAAGGTGCCTAAAGTTTCCGGTGTTCAACCATGTGGCCATAGAAAATGTTTTCCATTGCCTTATATTGTAGCTGTTGTAATTATGTTTTTTTGTTTTTTCTCTTTGGGAGAATAATTCTCCATTTATATTATTACTAGCGAGGGGTACCCGGCGTTGCCCGGATGTTTGGAAGTGTGTGTGGTTTTGGGTAAATAAAAAGAAAAAGTTGGTTGATAAAAAAAAAATGAAGCCTTGATGCGCAGTTGGAAAATAGTAAAGTGTGAAAAAAAAACAGGTGCCCATTTTTGACGAGTTATTGACGTGAACTTTGAGTGCAGGGACAGTGTTTTATTTAACGCGAGTCTGTTTTTTTATACGAAAAAGATTAATCAAAACGTAAGAATAAGTGAAGTAAATATTTTAAAATATTAAATAAAAATTAAAAAACCACAAAAAAAACTAATGTAAGGCAAACGAACGATGGTAAATGTAAAAATCGGAAAAACAAAAAAGAAAACAGAAAAACGAACGTTAAAACTTTAAAAAATCTGAAAAATAAAAAACAAAAGAAAAACATGTGAAAAATGGCTTAAATAAGCCTGTTTCAATATTAAAATTAAAAAAATTGGTGGGTACCCGGCGTTGCCCGGGTGTTTTTGGGTGTGTGATCGGTCAGGGGTGGGAGATGTTAATGAAAACCTTAGAATAAGCGAAGTAAAAAAAAAAACATAAAAACGAACGTTACGTGAAAAATGGCTTAAATAACCCTGCTTCAATATTAAAATTAAAAAAAAACGAAAAAAAAAAAAGACATCTCACACCACGATTCGAACCCAAAACCTTTAGATAATGACCCAGCGCTCTAACCAACTGACCTAACACGACGTACACAAAATTAGCTCATTTTTTTAATCTTTAAACCGTCCTCTCATAACAAAGTCGCTTCTACGCATGCATCATACGACGTCGTAACCTGAAGCACTTTGTTATGAGAGGACGGTTTTTGTTTTTCAACTATTTAAAGTAAATCAGGTCACGACGTCATGACGTCATCTGACACATGTTGTTGACCCCACCCCCTGTCGAAAATTGTCGATTTCGAGGTGAAAAAGTTAACATTTCTCTCTCTCTCTCTCTCTGTGTTTGCGTCTCTCTCTCTCTCTGTTTGCGTCTCTCTCTCTCTCTCTGTTTGCGTCTCTCTCTCTCTGTTTGCGTCTCTCTCACTTCGTGTTCCTTACTCTAAAGAGTGTTACTAAAAAAGAAAATGGCGTCTGGCTGTTTTTTTTTTTGTAAAAACTTTGATCGTTAATATTTTTTGTAAGCATATTTTTTTTTTTTACTTCACATTTTTGGCTTGTTATTTTTCGTTTAACTATCGTATCTAACTATTTTTAACGTGCTAATAAATTTGGTAACGTTGTCATGGTGTAGAAGTTCATAGTTTAGCTTGTGTGAGGGTTAAAAATATTTTTACTGATAACAACAATGTTTTTAAATTCAGACTGCCATTACAGCTTGCTGACGTCAAGATCATGTGACATGACTCAGCAGGTTTTAAATACAAGTTGACCCAAAATAAACAGCCCCGTGTACACTTTATGTAGAAGAGTTGGCACCCATATTTTTTGGGGCAGTTATAAATTGATTTAAAAATATGTAATGTTTAACATTAAAATGTCACTTTTCCCCCCCATCCCGCAGAAAATCGATCAGTTGACGCACTTCTGATGGTCCTTTAAGGCCAATTTTTCGATATTTGCCATCCGGAGGGTGAGCTTTCATATGAGACCAAGTTTGTGAATTTTTGTTCCGTTGGTCAAAAGTTTTTAGCAGATACACAAACATACATACATACATACATTTTCGCTTTTATATATATAGATTATCTTTTATCTTGTACGCACAGTGCTGAAATAATGTTATTTAGAAAGCCATTCTTAACAGGAGTGGGGTGGCTTTCTAACTATTCTGCACTTTCACCTAACAATTTAATGAAAAAAAAAAAAAGACACCATAAAAATTTAATTTAATTTGAAAACCTATAAATATAAAAGCGAAAATGTATGTATGTATGTATGTAAGACCTTTCAAAGGGCGAATGAACTCTTTTTCTGGGTCAACGGCCAACTAGCACCGTGTATATTTGTGTGTGTGTATATGTGTATTGGGATAGAGAGGGCTCCCTAAGCCGTGGTGAAGGCAACCTTTCTAGGAGAAGCAAATCTCTGATTTAAAAAACCATAAAGCGGAAGACCAGTACCCGCATTAAGCTGGTCTGCAGTTTAATTTGTTGCTGGCTATCTTGCTCTTGCTTGTTGCTGGATCTCAACATTTTGAACCGAGAGAGAGACTTAACTGTCGTACAAAGCTAAGACTCTGTAACATCATATTTGTATAGATACTCCCTCAGGCATTTGGGCTCATGGATTTTAAATGTCTTTGGCACTCGTCTGACAAGACGTTGCAATCATCATGTATGTATGTATGTTCGCTTTTCCTCGATGTCCACGAAAGGCTTCTTTCAAACAAGCGCTTGCTCGCTTCACAACTTTTAAAAACTTTTGATATCATCTATAAATTGTAATATCTACGAATTATCCACGGAGCTCGCCTCTCTATTTAATTTTATTCACTTTCAAACCTTAATTATTCCACATTTCCCGCATCGGCATGCGTTACATTTGCTTTTCGGTATAAAAAAAGCGAACCTCGACTCTAATCACAGGCCCAGAGCCAGTTTGGTCAATGTCGACTTCGTCTTCGCTCCTCCTAATAAACAGGAAGCGGGTTTTTAAAAACAAACAGACCGATTTATTCAAAACTGTCCCGCACAAAATAACTGCTGAATACCTATTGCTGTCACGTCAATCAAAAACGCGCACCTGTTTTTTTTTTAAACACTTTACTATTTTCCAACTGCACGTCCTCAACGCTTCGGGTTTTTTTACATTTAAATATTGAACCCTGTATTATTTAAGCCATTTTTCACGTAACGTTCGTTCGTTTTTCTGTTTTAATTTGTGTACCCTGCATAAACAGATTTTAATTTAATGGTTGCTCCCTGAAAAGTTTTCATTGGTTTATTTAATCACAAAACTTTTTTGAAGGTACTATTTGAGTCAAAAAAAAAAAGGCCAAAAGCATTATTTGAATATGTATGAAAAAATAAATGTAACAAAAAATAAAAATATTAGTCTTGAAAATATGATAAAAATAAAACAAAATGAAAATAAAACAAAATGAAAATAAAATAAAAACAAGCATGAAATAAAAGTATGAAAAAAATTTAATTAAAGAAATAAAAAAATAAAATACATGCTCGATTACAAAAAAAGTGCATGAGATATATATATATATATATATATATATATATATATGAAGAAAGTGAAAGAAAACCTCGGGGAGCAGCCATTAAATTTAAACCTGTTTACGCAGGGTCCACGTTCCCCGTGAAGTGCCAAAAAAAAACAAAAACTGTAGATGTCATTAACTGGCGCCACACCAACTAGTTGTGAAGGGTCAAGGATGATGAAAATTCGAGGTGGGAGAGTACTAACCAGACCTCCACTGGAAGCGTGTAGTTCAAATCTGGTACCTTGGGGAGGCACCTTGTCACCCAAAGCGCAGGAAACACCAATGGCCGATGCCAACAAGAAATCAATAGCAAATAACTGTTGTGTGTAATCATCTGCACGAGCGGTCAAGAGGTGGAGAACATTGGAAATCTGGAGAAACTTGTTGTCACTCGGTCTCCAGCGAATACCACAGGTTACTACCAGTGAGCGATCGCTGATGATGGCCTGTCATACAACTGCGAGTGAAATAATAATAATGTCCCGTCCCAAAACCACCCTGATTTAATATCGTAGATGTTTACTATATTTTCTTAGTTTTTAACCAATGTTCACATTATGGTATGATTGTTCACATTATAGTATGATTATCTTTTAGTAGTTATGAGAACTTCATTTCTGTATTCGTGTATTCTGCACTGGTACTATAGTGGAGTATAAGATTCCTAACCGTGTAACTGATGAAAATATGCTACACATTTTGATGAAAAACTTGGGGGAAAAAATGAACAAAGAAGAACAGAAAACCAAAACTTTTAATGTAATTTCTGTATTAAAAGTACTAGTTATTTAAATATTTCAATATATAATCTTGTGGGGAAAATCCAGCTCCCCAATAAGGGACATTCTGGATAGGAACAAAAATAAAAATTGTCCTAGTCATGAAAGATTTCTCTTCCACTGGCCGAGGACAGAAAAGGTTAATTGTAGCATCAGAACAGATACTACTACACATTGATCTTGTCCCGAAGGCCAAGGATTGTTTGTGTTTTATGTTGAATTGTTTGTTTCCTAAATTCATAATTCAGTTGTATCAGTATTAGATTGTATATTGGTTTAAAATTACGTAATTTTACATAGATAATATTTATATTTTATATTGAATAAAGTTGTTTCATTATTAATCGAATTAGGTTCCTTTCTTTTCTTTTTTAACATGTTTTAATGTTCTTTTTAAAAATGCTGCCATATAGTAACAGTAATAGTTGGCAGTAACAGTTTGACAAATCTTACCTACATCGCCTGCAGGCATTTTTCAGTTAACAGGCCTTCTATATCTCGGTGGCCATGACAAAACCCATTTCCTCTTTCTTTATACTCTTCCTCTTTTTTTCTTTTACTTCCCAAAACTTAAGGATGAGGGCACCTACAGTATCACAAAGTTATTTGTGGTATAATATTATGATGTTTGGTACATTAGAAGATTTGTGATATAGAATTATATGTGCTACCTCATATGATTTGTGGTATAGAATTGTGTTTGCAATACAATTATGATGTGTGGTATAGAATGATATGTGCAATATATCAGATGCTTTGAGATATAGAATTATGTGTTGTACATCAGCTTTTATGCTATAGAATGACTCTAAAATAAATATTCTAGATCTTTGATGTGCACAATCTTCTGATGTAGGGATTATGTATAATTATCGTAGCTTCCTGAGGGAAGAGAGATGAGACGGAATCCAAAAAAAATATTATCATGCGTTGCAATACGACTACGACAATTGCCAAGTCAGTTGAACAACAAACAGAACCCGTACTCGTCTACAAGGTTCAACTTGAACAATACTGTCAATACAACCCGACACAGTCCTAAACAATTTCAGACACGATCTTGAACAATTTCGTCGACACAACCTGGCATGGTCCTAAACAATTCTCTTAACACGACCCGGCGTGGTCCCAAACAATTTCATCGACACAACCAGACATGGTCCTGAACAATCCTGTCGATACTGATCAACATGATGTGAACAATTCCTTCAATACGACCCAACACACTACCAGAGCAATCTGGCAGTTACTCCATAAACAACTCTGGCATAATCTTGGACTAACACATTATTCTTGAGTGCTTTTGCACATCATGTCATACTCCTTCCTGAAATTGAGATTACACAAATAGCAATGTGGAGTAAGCCTGGTATGGTCTTGGGAACTTCTTTAGGTGAGTTTTCGTCTGTTTTATCATTGAACTGCTCCTGCCCTAGATTGTTGGGTTTATCACTCTCTGAGGAACTTTCTTCATGTAGCTGTTTGTATAGCACCACGGATGGCGCAGTCATTTTGGCACGCTGGATGTACATCTTTTATATGGCATGGCATTCTATTCCATTTCGCCTGCACTACTTGGATCATACAAGTTTGATTTTTTTTTTTCTTCATTTTATTACCTGAACCTATTCATATTGTCTCAACTGTATTATATTGTTCCTGGTCGTTCTTGACACTGTCTTTTTTTTTTTTTTTTATTGTCTATGACCCTCTTTCCTGTATTATATATTTCTTGGTCATTCTTGGCACCGAATCTTCTGAAATACCACTCTGGCATTTTACCTTTTGAGGACATGGCTATCTTTAGCCATTGTGTGAGAGTGATGGTGTCACAATAAAAACTCTGGTTTCTAGTTAGCTACATAACTAGTTTCTCTATAGGTCTCTTGAAGGGCTTATCTTCTTGGTTAGCCTGTTTGTTAGAGGATTGTATGTCAGTAGTTAGGTCTCTTTCAGGATTTATTTTTCTTGAAGTGATTCTACCTTTATCTCCTTTATTTATTGCTATATTTATTTATTTTATCATCCCTTCTATAGATTCAAACAACAAGTACCTTACTATTTCTTAATAAAAATTTGTCGACATGTACTGGCAAATAGATTTGGCATAAGTCTAGTACAAGTTTGGTCCTTGCTGTCGCCATTCCCTTAATTTTTGCAAGCAAACATCCACGTGCTCATTTAGCTCCTGATAATCCATAATGGGACAAACCTTCAGTTTCTTTTTCTGCAAAACAGTCATGAGGGGTATTCAGTGACTAAGTTTATTCTTCGGATATGGCAACAGTCAGCCCTTATCGATCTACATTTGCAGTTTCCAATTATATTCTTCTTGCTTGTGTTTTGGGGCTAGATATTCTGCAAGTCTGTTTTTCAACATAATTGGAGGTTGGTCACCTGCCAATTTTTAGGATGTGGTCCACTTCCAAGTGTTCTTTTCGTACTTTGAATTAAAATCTGGCTTGATAATGGTGATGGCGGCAAAATTTGAATCTGAATTGTGAAAATATTACCTCCTCCTTCCAGCTGCTTGATTCTGTCCAGCCCAAGCAACATAACAAATTCAAGTAGGTTTCCATCCACAACTAACCTGTCTATAGTAATGCCAAGCTTTGCACCAGTGGTAACGTACACCACTCCAATTGCACAGCCATTAAGTGTGCTTCCGTCTGTTGTGAGCATTGGGGTCAATTCTTTACAACATAACTTGTGGACTAGTGACTGCATGCATCCACTCCAGCTATATGTTGTATTTCATTGATATGAACACTCACAGCTGGCAAAGCGCTATTTACAAGAGTTTGGGGGATGAGATTGGTGCTGAATTCTTGCTCCCTTGCTAGTTTCCCAAACAAAATCAAGAAATGTGCTCACGCTGTTGACATCTGTAACATGCGATGATTCTTCAGGGTTCGACACCAACACTTCTGTCTCAAGACCCAGTAGATAATCACTTGTACTATGATTGGAGCCATCACATTAATAACATCCATCTCCTTAGATTTGTGTTGTGCTGACTGTGCAGCTACTGCAGCCTGCTCTGTAGCTCCAGTACAATTCTTTAAAATGGTGCCAGCATGTGTGACAGATCTAAGTTCTCCATCTGGAAGATGCTGGTGATATTTCTCCCACATGTTCAAGTAATCTAACAATGAATGCACATTTCAAGTACTGATCTGATGGGCTTCCATAAGCATGCATAGTTCTGCCAAAAAGACATTTACCATTTCACCTGGTTGTTGATGATGTGCTGCAAACTGCCTACATCTGGCAAAGTGGTCCGAGGTAAAGATTATGTACAGCATTTTCGTCACACAATCAAAATCTGCACATTTTTACTCACTTGGTTGCTGGTACACAGCATACGCGCCGCCTGACAAGCGCATCAGGATGGCGCACTGGAGACGCATCACCCCAATAAGTTAACATGTCAGCTCAGCTTTCTCCAGCCATTCCACTATTGATTGTCTAGAGTCACTGTCATCAAACACTGGTATCACTGCCATCAAACACTGGTATAATCTTTGGGTTAGATGTTATAGTCAGCAAAATAGCTTGTAGTTTCACGAGGAAAGGGAGACAGAACAACAAAAAAAAAAAAACATTGTTATTGCATGCGGCAGTCAGCAGAACAACAAATATAACCTGAACGCTTCTGTCTATATGGCTTAAAATGAACAATACTATTGCTATGACTCTAAACTATCAAACACTTCTGTCGACATGACCCGGCATGGTCCTGAACAATTCAGTCGACACGACTTGACACAGTTTCAAACAATTCCATGTACACGACTAAACACGATCCTGAACAACTCCGTTGACATGACCCAACACGATGCAAACAATATGATCGGATACACTACCAGAGCACACTTGGCAGTTACTTTCTAAATGACTTTGGCGTCATCTGGCCCTTCCATGATCTCATTTATGCCATAGGTAGACTCGACTAAGACACTGACACACAATTCTTGAGCATTTCTGTGTATGCCCGTCACAATTATAGCAAGATTTTTTTTTTTTTATAATTCATTTGATTATGATTTGTCGGATAAAACTGAAGTCTTTTTGGTTGGTATAAATTGAACAAACTGAAACTAATCTTTTAGAAAAAGTTTTTGTTCTTAAAAATGTGATTTTTTCCTCTTTTTTATTCTTAAATATATGATTTTTTTTCTTTTTTGTTCTTAAATATATGATTTTTTTTCTTTTTTGTTCTTAAATATATGATTTTTTTTCTTTTTTGTTCTTAAATATATGATTTTTTTTTCTTTTTTGTTCTTAAATATATGATTTTTTTTCTTTTTTGTTCTTAAATATATGATTTTTTTTCTTTTTTGTTCTTAAATATATGATTTTCACTTCTAAAAAAATTTTTTTTTATTAAAAAGAAATATTGCATTATCAAATTGTTACAAAAAGCCTGTTAGAAATTGCTAATTATTTGTTTGAGAATCTAACATGTCCCAAATAATTAAGTGATAATACTTTCATTTAATGACTGGATTGATTTATATTCGATCAGAAAGGCAAAATATGACAATTATTAGTTTTATATATAGAGATTTATGAAGAAAATTTTTAAATGCTTATTTTCGAATATTTTTGGATAGTATAAGATTTTAATAAAGTTTTGAAGTTTTAAAATGTCTTCATTATTATGGAAACAAATTCTGCTAAATGGTTCCTTAGCTGTTTCTCAGAATTTATTCTTTTAGAAAATGTAGCTGCCAAATTCAGATATCCTTGTGTTCTTGACTTGAAAATGGGCCCAAGACAACATGGAGATGATCACTCTGAAGAAAAAAAGCAAAAGAAAATACTCCGCTGTAAAGAGAGTACATCAAGTTCACTTGGTGTTCGTATTTGTGGTATGAAGGTAAATTATACATGTGATTCATTAAAACTGTTTTAAATGTGTTCATAGAAATTTTTGGCAAAAGTGGAACCTTGCAGTCAAATGGAGGAATAGATAGCTTGGAAAGGATCATTTTTGTTTTATTTACCATTGCTTTTATTTTAATCAGAAACTGCTTAGTAAAGATGGAATTTTTGTATTTTATCAAATGAAGCAGCAATTATTTTATTTAATCATTTTATTCTAGTTTTTTAAATTACAGGCCAAATCGAGAATTTGATCTTAGTGTTTATCAATTTTATCCATACCTTTTTGCCAATACCTAATAAGAAATGCATAAAATTTATATAATTTTTCTTTTTAATTTTACATAACAAAAATGAAAGTTTTTTTTATAAATTAAGATAATTGGGATTAAGAATTAAGATGACATGTTACATGCAACAAAACATTGCTGATAATTTTTTAATATAGCTGCGGCTTTTGTGCATTTTTTGTTCTTTTATACTTCATCATTGTATAAGTTTAAACAAAAATTCACAATATATGTTTAGAAAAAATAATTTGTATTATTTAAATTCTGATTGCAGGATGGATTATAACTATGAAAACTAAACTGATTAAGAGATATGTAATTAAAATAGTTTTCTCTTTATTTTATTATTTACAGGTGTACCATATAGACAAAGGGCAGTATGTATACCAAAACAAATACCATGGACGAACGCTTACGATTGAAGGTTTCAAAGAAACATTATACAAATTCTTGCATAATGGTATAGAAGCAAGATTGGAGCTAATCAAACCAATAATTTGGCGCCTGCAACAACTTTATGCAATTGTTGAAAAACAAGATACATTCCGTTTTTATACTAGTTCACTACTGGTTATGTATGATGCTACTGTAGAAAGTGATAGTGACAGTAGTAGTAGTAGTAGTAGTAAAAGTAGTAATAGACATCACCATCATTGTTCTCCCAGGCTGGACAATGAATCATCAGACAAATGTACTTACAGCTTGCAACACACATGGGACAAGCCTTGGCCTGAGGTGGAGGTCCGTATGATAGATTTTGCACATTCCACACACCAAGGATTCTGTGAAGATAAAGTAATACATTATGGCCCTGACAAAGGATATTTATTTGGACTGCAGAATCTTATTTTATCTTTCAAAGAAGTGTTAGAACGCTATTCACCAAACCATCCACAATATCAAAGCTGCTGATTTGCTCACAAGCATTTGATATTTTATACAAGTTGATTTTTGAAAGTTGAAAAGTAAAAAAAAAAAAAAAATGTTTTAAAATGCAAAAAAAAACAACAAACAGATATGGAATTTATTTCAGAATAAAAAAAATCAAAACACTTCATCTTCAATGATAACAATATAAATGAGTACGTTTCTGTTGAAAAGCTACTATTTATAATGGAACCATGAATATATTAGCAGAATAATGTCAAAAAAAGATGTTGAGAAAAAAAAATATTTGTCCTTATTATCTATTATTAAAATTTTGTAATATTTTATTAAATGGAAAGTTATGTTTCTTGTATAAGTCTTTTATTATTATTTGTTGGGTTTCTCGGTAGCCTTTTAATAACATTTTCATTTTTGAGTCCTCTTCTGAACAATGAGTTTTTCATCTGCTTTCAACCAGCAAAATAAAATACAAATTTCTGTCTGACGCACATATTATTTCTCGGTTTCATACGTGACACTATAGGCCAATAATTTTATCTTTTTCATTGTTCATTTAAAATGTAAGAAATGAAATTAGCAATGAATCACTTTTAATATCTATTTTATGAAATAAATTTTAATATCTATTTTATGAAATAAATTTGCTAAATACGGCAAAATGATCTACAAAAAAGATGTCCTTAAATTCTTTCAACCAGCATTTTTTATTGGCAAGTTACATTCTAGTAGTTCTTTTGATTCTTTATATATTATTTATAATTATTTAACAATTTTACAACTTTTTATGATTAAAATCATAAAAAGTTGTAAAATTGTTAAAGTTTTTTTACTCAAATGTGGCTGCTTTCTTTGACATTTTAGTGACTTTTATACTTCCTGACATCTATTTTACAAAATATCATTTTCTGCCACTGAGCATTATATTAAAACAACTTATTGCATAGAACCATTATATTCAATTATTATTTTGACAAAATATGTGTTTAATGTCATAAAATATCACCATGTATTTATACTGGTTAAATGATATTCTCAATATCTCCATACTTCACCGAATGATAATTTTTTGGTATGAAAGAATACAAACAAAATATTTGTACAAAATTTTGGACTCTTCCAAAATTTTCATTTTATTTTTCTGCAAATTTATTCTCTCCCCCTCTAACTTAGAATCATCACCAGCTTAGAATAATTATTAAAAAATATCTCCAATCAGCATGTAAAGAACTGTAAAACAAAAACATTTTGAAATTAGCCTTGTGTTAATATAGAGAAACAGTCATGCTTGTAATTAAACACTTTTTCCAAAAGAACATAACTGTTTAATTTTATGCAATGAATTGCTTTAAAAGTATTCTAAGATCAACATTTCCTGTCACTATATGCTGCGTTTCAGATCCATTCCTTTATAAAAATGTGGACAAGTTTTAGTTTATTAATAAATGTTGATGCCATCAGAATTTTCTATCCGATAAATAATTTTAGTTTCAAGTAAAACATTTCACATGAAAATAATCAAATAAAAATAAAATGAAGATGTTTATATGAACACATTCATTTTGTTTTTATCTTTATTTGAACCAAAAATTTAATGACAAATTCAGGAAAATATATTGTCATGCAAAAGACTTAACTACATGAACACATTCTGTTAATTTTTTGTTATGTGCCTATATAGCAACTATCATGTTGATAATTCATAAATTTATTATTTGCTCTTTTGAAAATGTTGTAAATGCTTTTATGATTTGATTTACAATAAACTTTGCATTTACAGGAAAGGTCCTTGATACTATGACTGTTGCCTAAAAACATGTAACCTGTTGCCAAATTTCAAACTTCCTGGCTACAAAACTGCAGATGTAGAATTGAAATTCACTGTTAATATAAACTAGCTACCATATTATTTTTATTTTTCATAAGAAAATATTTGAAGTTAAGCCTATCTGTTATGTGCATTTGTTGCCAGTATATATATATTTTTTTTTCAACCTTATATATTTTCAAATAAGAAATTCATTCATATTATTATTAAATTTTCAAATAAGAAATTCATTCATATTATTATTAAATTTTCAAATAAGAAATTCATTCATATTATTATTAAATTTTCAAATAAGAAATTCATTCATATTATTATTAAAATACAATTTCAATTTAAAATCCAAAATTGACAAAGTGCTGAGTAAATATTATGTTATATCTTAAACCATTTTGTTTTTGGTTACTTAATTTGTTTTATGAAGAAAATATTCCTGAAGTTATTTTTTTAAGAATATTTATTTTTTTCTATTAGATAGTTTTGAAATCTGATTTCTATTTAATCTACGTATTGCTTTATTGAAATGTTAATCAGATCAGATAATCCAACTAATGCTGTTACTGTTAAAAAATTAGCCATGCTACACCTTTGTACCACAGAGTCTCAGTTTAGGAAGTGGTCTCCCCCATAACTTGAGAAAAAGCATTTGCAAAGTATAAGTCAACAATTGCATTTCAATGAACTTATTTGGCCACTTTTTAACATTTGTTGCTGATAAAGTATTGGTAGTATATTAAAATGTAAGTAATACAATGTTTTAGTGTAGACACAACCCCACAAAATTGTATTTGTGTCACCACCAAAAGACATTTAGAAATTAGAATGCATTTTAGAATGTATTGATATTTATGAGAAAGAAATATGTTTTGATGAACCTTAAGTAGTGACACTCCAATATCATAATTCACAGCCGCATAGATTGCATTTGTAATATATACAGACCATATAAACTCTGGAGAAATTTCAAGGGGGTCTGCTAAAATAGTCATCTATGTATCTATAAAAGTGAAATTGTCTGTTCTTTGTCGCCCCTGCAAGGCTGAAGAACATCATCTGCGGATTGTAAAATCTGGAGCTGAAGAATATAGCGATGGAACTTGAGGGCAGGATCTCAGCAATTGTCAAAAGAATAATTAAAAAAAAAAAAAAAAGAATATGGTGAAAACAGCAAAAAAAAAAACAGTTATAAAAATAGCAATACACATGAAAAAATTGAAATAGCTTAAAATATTTTAATATTAGTATATATAGAAAGAGCTTGATGAGCTAAGAAAGAATCTTTTTAAATTTTTGAAATCCAATTAAAATTAAGGAAGTTATGACTATTTTTGTGCCTCACATATTTGGATATTTTTCCCTCTTGAAGAACATGTATTTTGTCACATTTTTTTTACACTACTTTTTCAGTAAAAATGTTATATCTTTGTTAAAACAGAAGATTAAGCAATGAAATTTACCATAAAAGTGTACTTTTGTGTAAGGAATCTGAATATGCTACTGAAAATCTCAAAAAAATGAATGGTTTCCAAATAATTTGCAGTAAATATGCTGCAATTCCTTAAAAATGCCATGTATTCATTAAAAGAAAAGAAGTTAAAGAACTAATTGTAAGAATTGTAATGCATTATATGTACAAATAACTGAAATTGAAATCTAGGACTGTTTAAAAATGAATATATCACAATATTTCTTTGGTATTATTGTAGATTAATACTTTCTGTTAACCCCCCCCCCACTCCATCTGACCAGCTCTCCAAAATATGTGATTTTACCTTTGTAGGCAAAAAACTTTAATGAAAGATAAATAAGTATTATTTTAGAATTTGATGTAAAATGATTCCCCATTTTGAGCCATTCTAGCGTTTTAGCGCAGTTAACCATTTTTTTTTTCTATCGGAGATGAATCCTGTGCGCCTTTTTTTTCTAAAGATGATTATGTGTGGTTTTAAGAGGGTATTTGTGCAATTATGAGAGGATGGGGAAGTTGCCACTCTGATCTTGGGTTAATGATTGAACAAAGGAAAATTATTTGTGAACACCCTTAAGACTTGATAGAAACAAAACAATTTTAGAATTTAGAGTGGGGGTTAGTTTCACATAAATTTAAAATAAAATAATTCACCATTTCGAGACCATTCTAGCATTTTAGGACAGTTGACTAATTTATTTTTTTATCGGTAATAAATGGTGCAGGATTTTTTTTTTTTTTATGTAGCTTACCAATGAACTTTGGTGAGGAGCTTGCCACTTAGACTTTTTTTTTTTTTTTTTTTTTTTTTTTTTAAAAATTACATTTTCACCCCAAACAAGGCACATTGCCACTTTGGTGTAGGGGGCTACTATCAGGGGCAACAACTACTGAGGTACTATGTAGGGATTTGGGCAGCAAGATGTCGGTTCACGTTACACTTGAACTTCTGCACATCAATACAGTTGGAGAAGCAAGGATCTGGAATGGAATTCCAAAGTCTAGCGGTTCTGGGGAAGAAACTACTGGAGTAGAAAGATTTTTTACATCTAGGGATCCCCACTGTGTGGGGGTGGGATTTAGCTGTCTATCGGGTTTGTCGAGGGTGTGTACGTCGTGGGGGCACAATTGCTTGTAGTTCATCAGAGCATTCACCATTAAAATACTTGTAGAACAGGCAGAGGGATGCAACATTTCGTCGATGGGACAGAGGCTGAAGCTTAGATGCCAGTTCAGGGCCTATCAGATTGGTGACTCTCCTTTGAACCTTGTCTAGACTTAGCGTTATTGTTAGGGCTAAAGAAGGTTTTAAGAGGAGGAGGTTTGCCACTCGTACCTAGGGTTAGAGGTAGGATTAAGAGAGTTTTTTGTTTTTTTCAGAAGGCGTTTGACCCTCATATTTACGGTTAGTGGGTCATAATTATTGGCTTTTGAAAATGTCATGCCTTAGATTTTGGACATCAAATCACTTTTAAATATGAAATTTATTTTTGTTTGTTTGTTGTAATTCTTAAGGGGGTGTGAAACTTAAAAAGAATTAGGGCAAATAGACAAAAATAAATTTCATTTAAAATAAGTGACATCACTAACAGAAAACGTGATGTTTGGAAAGCTTATTAAATATTTTTGCCCACTTATTTAAATATCAAAAAACGTTTTTGGCTAAAGCTAACAAATCGTTCATAAAATTTTGATGAATTTGGTTTTTATTTTCAATTACATTTCTTGTCTGAGTGACACATTTTGTAAAACTTTCCAGTTTAAGACGTTTTTTTTTTTTTTTTTTTTATTTCTGTACCTGGACTTCGGGCCAAGATCACAGTGTAGTATTCTGATGATACACTTTGCCTTTTCTGTCCTCTGTCAATGGAGGAGACTGAGACAATTTTTATGTTTGTTTCTATCCAGATTGACCCTTTTTGGGAAGCTGGATTTTCTTCACATTAACTGACCTTGTATCGAGGCAAGTAAATAGGAACTTAACTAGAAACTGAGCACCTCCTACAAATATTTAAATATTGATTTTGTGTGTGTATATATATATATATATATATATATATATATATATATATATACACACACACACACACACACACAATAATGCCCCTGACTCACTTCTCATAGCAGTAGAGCAACGAAACTTGGCACAGTTATTAGTCTTTCTCTACATAGGAACCACCCAGAGTAATGCATCTCCCATCGTTTTATGCAGCTCTGGAGACCGTTTTTGTAGAACACCCCAGGTTGGTCCTCTAACCACGACATGACTTCAGAAATCAAGGCTGCATCATCTGGGAAACGCTTTCTTTTCAAAAACAACTTCATGGCTGGGAACAGGTGAAAGTCAGAGGGTGCAAGGTCAGAAGAGTAGGGAGGATTTCATAACCACACGTCCGTGCTTCTGATCTGGCGACATGCGAGTTGTGGACCAGAGCGTTGTCCTGCAGGAGGAGGGTACCTGTGCTGATCTTGTCCTGCCTCTTGATTTTGATAGTTTCTCTTAATTTCCTCAAAAGTGAAGCATAATAAGCTCCTGTAATTGTGGTAACCTTTGCCAGAAAATCTGTCATCACTACTCCATCCTGGTCCCAGAAGACTGAGCATGACCTTGCCAGCGAAGGGCTGCACCCTTACCTTCTTTGGAGGTGGTGAGTCCAAGTGCTTTCACTGCATTGACTGGGCTTTGGTCTCTGGATCATTGTGATGGACCCAGGTTTCATCCTGTGTAATCAATCTTTTGAAAAACTTTTACTCATCTTCTTGGCACATCTCCAAATTCATCCTTGCGCACTCGACGCGTTCTCGCTTCTGGAATGGTGTGAGCAACCTGGGAATCCATCTGGCAGACACCTTATGCATATGCAAATGGTCATGAATGATAGTTTCCATAGACCCTGTACTAATCTTGACATCTTAGGCTATTTGGCGAATAGTAATGTGCCGATCTTCCAAAATGACAGCCTCAACTTGACAGACATACCTCATCAATGGTAGAAGAGAGGGGGCGACCAGGTCTTGGAGCTGTTTCCACAGACTTACGGCCATGTTTGAATTTACGATGCCAGCATTTTACAAGGTCATATGATGGGGCATTATCACCATGAGTTTCTTTCATTTCATCAAAAGTCTCCTGTGGTGTGCGTCTTTCAAATACAAAAACCAGATCACTGCTCGACATTCAACAGGCTCCATTTCGCACCTGACTCAGTTCAAACACCTGTAAAACAGAAACCACAATTTTTTCAGAGCTGTAATTTGCCACATAACCCGTAGAGATATAAATCATTACACATACAAAATTTCAGCTAGATCAGACAACTAGAAGTGGATCAGGGACATTACTTATTGCACACCCCTCGTATATATATATATAATTGGGTAGATTAGTGTCCATTCGATTATAATCCGCTGAAAAAATTTGTTATAAAAGACAAAAAAATATATATTGGGAGTGGAGAGGGGGGTACTACTCAAAAACGTGAAGCGAAAAAAGCAGGTTTCACTTTTTTTTTTTCTTTTTTTAAACAAAACACTTGAATTGACGGGTAAAAATTAATGTAATGGATAAAAGTGCACATGTTACATATTTGTTTTTCAACTATTTTTAAAATTTGATAAAAAATAACACCAGATTGCTTTAAAGTTATATATTCTTACAACCAAATTTTTTTATATTTTCAGTTTTTTTAATTTTTCATTCGTTCTGGAATAAAAAACAAAACAAAAGTTTGTTTACAGTAAAGTAATTAATATCAGTGATAGTAGCTGCTGCTGCTACTTCTACAGATCGTTTTTAGATACCTGGAAAAATCGTTCTATTTTTAAAATGTATCATGATTTTAAATTGCTCGGTACCACAAGAGTAAGCTTGTTACAATTTTTATTTTTAATGGATAAATATAGTAAAAAGATTGATTTATTTTGTTGTGTGCGAAGAAATTTTTTTTTCCAAATTTTCCAAACTTGTCATGTTGAAGTCTTTAATACAACAAAAAAAATGAGCTGTCAAAAGAATTTTGGACAACTGACTGTATTAAAAGTGATATCTCTTCTAGTTAATTTCCAAATTTCATGATGAAATTCTTTCGAGAAACGCGGTACAACCATTTACAAAATCTTACTGAAAACGTGGTTTTATGATGTTAACATTTTTAACACTTTATTTGCTTAAAACTCTCAAAATAAATAATGTACATTATTATTATTTATTAATTTATTGGAAAATATATTTATTTTCAAACAAAATATTGAGGACAACATACTTTGATTTTTAAAATATGACGATTTTAGCAGAACCCTCTTGAAATCCGTATTTATCCAAAGTGTTTTATCGTCCGTGTGTATTGCTAATAAAAAAAATGCATTAAAGTTTAAATAAGGGACAATAATGATAGAAAAGTCAATTAAAAAACAAGAGCTTGAGACTTATTGGAAGTCTGTTTAAAAATGAGGGTACTTACTACAATGGATCCTAGACGTTGCTAAAAGCAACGAAAACAAACCAGATAACAGCTGGCATGATAAAGCAAACAGCTGAATGAGTTCCAGAATTACAAAAAAACCTGCCATAGACAACATACCTAATTTCTGGCTTAAGCAACAATCAGTACTTCATAGTCATTATAGCAAACTATTGAGGGGTGAAGAGGCCATACCAGCATAGCTGTTAAAGGTGATGCAAGGCGAGTGCAAAAACGAGTGAAACAATGCTCTCGTAAGTACATACTCATCTGCTGTCTCACTACAACTTACATGCTCTTCACTGACCTGGTTGCAGACATCTATGAACACCTCTCCTCTGGAGTATACCTAGTAAAAAAAAAACAAAAAAAACAAGCAGGTTGCAGAAAGAAGTGAAGAACCAGTTGTTGATTAAAAAAAATCATCCTTGAATGAAGACAGAGGATCCTCAGCATGGTTTGGATTGAATACCAAAAGGTATATAATAGTGCCCCACGGTGCCTTGATTTATATAAGATTTATCCAATAATAAACCATGACCATGGCTGTATATATAAACATGTGACAGACAACCATGACATTAAGCCGCACTAATGGAATTGTAAGAATCACTAACTTCAAGATCAGAAGAATCTTCTCCTTTATTGGTGATAGATCAGTTAAGCAAGCTACTCAATAAAGCCAGCGTACTACAATCGAAGTCAGCCAAGACTCAGACAAAATAGTAAACCACCTGCTCTTCATGGATGATTTTAAACAGCATGTCAGCTCGGATGCTGACTTACAGTTCATACATAACTTCCCTAAAGATATTGGAATGAAGTTTGGTTTGGACAAATGTCTCAAGTGCTCCGTCATGTTAGAGAATGGATCGAGAGGGGGGGAGGTGTGTAAATTATATTGAGACATGTTGACTGGAGGTCAGGATCAGCTGATTGGATTGCGTGTGAGTCACGTGATCAGGTTAGCTGAATTGTGGAGATTTGGTTTGGATGTAGAAGGCGACAGACAGTTTTAGACGTCTCTTCCCCTTCACTGGGGGGGGGGCGCTGACGTGTGTAGAAACGAGACCAAGAGTACCACGCAGGCCAGAGATTCACTGTCCATCTTCTGCGAGATATCTGGGAAGTGAAATAAAAACTATAAAACAAATTCATTGTGTTGGAGTGAATGAACCTTCGTCCAAAACAGGTACCGTTTCCCCTCCAAGACACGGGATGTTTCCAGATGGACCAACATCCAAGATGCAGAAGGTATCTTGAAAAATACATGTACCACATGCGCACGCACAACGGCATATGAATATATCATTTAATAGAAAGAACAGCTAGACGATCACACGACATTAACTCTGACTAGACGATCACACACAATCCCCTTTATGATACGACAGCGCAACACATCAGAGCTAGGAAGAAAATCCAAACTGAAAACATACAATCTGATGAAGATGCTGATATCAAAGACCTAGAAGAGCAAGAAAAATACAAATACCTTGGCATAGAAGATATCAATTAAATTCAGCATACCAAGATGAGAGAAAAAATTGCCAGTAAATATATATGCCATGTAAGGAAAATAATCTGTAAAAGAGCGCTTACAAACACAAAAAAAGGTAACTGCCATTAACTAACTAGCCATGCCTTTGATAACATACAGCTTTGGTATTGTGGAATGGCCATAAAGGTACATAAACAGACTAAACACTAAGACCAGGAAAATGTTGACACTGTACAGAATAACATACAGAAACCAGGGTCTATCTAGGCTGTATCTGCCCAGAGGAGCAGGAGGTATGAGTCTCTTATAAATTGACCATCAGCTTTGATCCACTATTGAGAGCACTGGGCAATATCTGATAAGCTCTCAAAATAGTACATAATCATGAAACAAGAGCCAACAGAATAACCTCCATCATGAAACAGGCCAAACATGTTGGACAAGACTGTCTTACAAATGAGACAGCATCATAAAATAAGTCTGCTACAGAAATAGCCTAAAATGTCACCAAAATTACACAAAGAACTTCCATTGCAAAAAAACTGGAAGAATGGGCCAACCAACAGCATGTCATGCATTTTCTGGATAATTTAACCCAGGACTATATGGATAAAGAAGCCTCTCTAGACAGACTAAAAAGGATTCACTATGATCAGGAGAGGATTATTATGGTTGCTCAAGATCAAAACTTGATTACCAATGCTTTTAAGAAGAGGAGTGATCTCATCAATGACAAGTGCAGGTTCTACCACACAGAAATAGTGTGTAGGTCACCTGACATCCAGCTGTATCACATTCTACTAGAGTATAATGTGACACAATGGAGTCACATCATTTGTAAAAAGTTGAATATCAAATGCAGTAACAAGTCCTGGGAACATATACCAGAAAGAATAGTTGGAAATAAATCATTCACCATCCACTATGATTATGCAATCCCTACAACTAAATATCTAAAAGTAAGAATTATTAAACCTAACATAGTCATATGGGACAAGGAGAAAAAAATCAACCTTAGAAATTAGTGTCCCGAACAGCTGAGAGGGAAAAATTAAAATAATGTGAAAAGAAATTGGAATCTTACGAAAATTTCCCCCAGTTAAGTAATTTTAGGAGCAACTGGACTCATAAAAAAAAATATGAAAAATACCCTGTGAATGAATTGCACTTATAGGGATAGTTAGTCTTAAAAAGATTTCTTGGTTAGAATATGAGACAACAAATGAATGTCTGGCATTCAATAGAATGTCCCATTCCCAAGAAAATTGAAAAAAAAAATTTATTTTGACCTATCGCAAGGGAAAGGTAACCTGACAAAGTTGAAGGAATTTCCTTCAAAATGTTGTAATTTGAAAAGTGGTTACTTATTCAGAATATGGACATAACGTAGGATTTTCAAGTTAAATTACAGTATCTTTTGTTTATTAATATTTTAGCAGAGAGTAAAGACAAATTAAAAAACACACACTTTTGTTAAGAATAGATTTCTAAATAAATCAGCATGGTTCGTATTCTGTATTTGTACCAAAAATTTTGAAGGTGCATTTTATTGATTTAACATTTGCTGATTTATATTATTTGGATTAATTGGACAATTGTTCTCATCTTAAGAACAATGTTTGGGTCAATGTAATCTTCGGCTTTCTCCAGATGTAAAAGCTGCCATGTTTGGCAAAGGAGAAGAACTAAACGTTGTGCAGATAACAATCAAGATAATACTTAAGATGAGAACAATTGTTCAATTAATCCAAATAGTACAATCATACATAATATAAAACAAATCCAGAACAAATATTAGCTGATTTATTTATTAATTATGCACACACACACACACACACTCACACACACACAAGAGGTGTTTATCTGCAACGAAAACTATATACATGAGAAAAAAATTTGCAAATTATATTTGATAATTAATGAAATTACTTCAGAAACTTCTTTGTTTACAATTTTGTAGAAAAGTTTGTCATTTTTTTTTTTTTTTTAGAAAATATTAAATTATTCAGTAAATTTAAAATTATTGTTTTTTTTTTACATTATGTATAAAAAAAAATGGATTTTATAATAAGTATGGCTAGAAAAGGTAATGAGTGGGTTTTTTCTGTTTCATCGGTCAACTTTCTGGAGGGTTCGACTGAGTCTAATTTGTCTTTAATGTTATCTATGTGCGTGTTTTCAGGAAGAAAAATTAAAATGTCGTCAATATATCTAAAATATTCTGTGTTTGGAGGTAATCTAAATTTGAAAGCACCAGATTCTAGGAATTCTAAGAAAAGGCAGGATAATACTACACTGACGGGGTTACCCATAGGAAGACAGAAATTTTGTTTGTAGAAATTGTTATTGAATTGAAAATAAGTCATGTTATCGCAAATTCAAGCGCAATTAAACAACGTGCAGGTTTCTATAATGTAGCCCCATTAATAAGTAAACTTTTATTATAAGGACATAATTTAATTGTAGACACAGGTTACCCTTCTCACACCATAGAAACACCCCCTGTAATAATTAATACATATAATCTCAATCAATTAATTACATAACAAAAACACACTCATTTCAACCTATATTTGAATTACCACTTCGTTAAACACCAGAATGAGACAATGAACTAGTGCATTTACAACCTGAAGAAATGGAAAATACCAACCTCAGAGAGGATGAAGTACAAAGAAAAGTGGCCAAGTAAACTAAAAACATATAAAAACACCAAAAAGAACAAGGACATTGAAAATTTTGAAAATGACTTACTTAACCTAATTAAAAATATTAAATTTAAAAATAACAAAAAATGTCACACAAACCCTTAAAAAGATAAATAAATTTTCGAAATCAATATCAAAAAGCCACCAAGATAGCCCCGGCAGATAAAACAAGACATTTTTATACCATGGATTATATACAATATAAAAATCTAATATATAAGGAACTTAACGAAAACTATAAAACAACAAATAAGTCAGCATTAAATAGAATAAATAAGGAAGCAAAAAATATTTTAACTGAACTTAAAATAGATAAATACACGAAAATGACAGTACCGGGCACCCAAGATTTTCTTTGAAGGATCACAAACAAGACTTTAATATAAACCTTACAATTAGATTCATTTGCCCCTCAACATCAGATATAGGATTAGTTAGTAAAAATTTCCTAGATAGAATTATCCCTAAAGTTAAGTCCGTAATAAAATAACTACTATGGCAATATTCCACCCAGGTAATTGATTGGTTTTCAAACATTCACAATAAAAATAATCTTAAATTTCTTTCTTTTGACATCGAATCCTATTACCAATCGATATCACCAATTCTATTAAATAAGTCCCTCTTAATGGCACAAAAAATAACTGATATAACACCAGATGAAATTAAAATAATACTATTAGCGAGAAAATCTTTAATAACTTTTGACAACAAATATTGGACCAATGTTTTAATGGGTCGATAGACTCAGCTCAGGTCACTGATCTTGCTGGCTTTCTCCTCTTAGTTGAAATTCATAATATACTCCACAAACAATTAAAATTGGAGGGGGGCCTATACAGAGATGATGCTCTTTTCGTAACAAACTCCACAAATAAGCATATTCTAAAAATCTTGAGACAAACTTAGCTAGGAAATTCTTTAAAATATTAAAAAAAACAACTTTAAAGCCCTTCATAGATACAATAAAATATTTAATAAGAACACTATCAAAGTGTCTTACTCAATTATGTCAAATCTACATCAAAAAATAATTAGTTCCAACAATAAAAAAATTAGTAAGGTACAAAATACAAATATGGAAACTATAGCAGGCTGTAACTGTAGCAGAAAAAATAAATGTTCTTTACAAGGTACCTGCAAAGTAAAAAATGTGATTTTATAGCTGCACAGTATCAAAAACTCCAAATATAAATTTATATTAATAGCAGCCATACAAATCCCTTCTCACAGACTAACTCTACCACACAGTTAATCAATAACAGCACCTCCATTAACCAATCTACCAATACAACCAACCCTATTACATACCAATACCACTCTTAATGAAGCTGACAACAAATATATTAAACAAAATGCAATTTACTTCGGGTCCACATCTAGACTTATTGAACGCAGGATCTCCACGCATAAGCACTTCTTCAAAAATCTTTCCTTGAAAAAACTTTATCTAAACATATTTGGCGACCCAATGATAGAAGTATTCCTTTCAATTTAAAATGGGAAATAATAGATCTTATAAAGCATATATGCCGTGGGACAAATTCTGCGCACTTTGTAGATATGAAGCCCTTAATATTTTAAAATATAATGACACTAAATCCATTCTCTTAAACTTAAAAGACGAAATTCTTACGGGATGCATTCATAAACGTTGGTTTAGGTTTGACAAATTTAAGCCACCATAAATCATAAAATTTTCTTATTACTAATCTATTTTAAAATTTATAATTCATAACTTAATAACTATTATTATCATAGTTTTATTACTATTATTATTATTATTATTATTATTATTATTATCTTATCTGATATTTTACCATTATTTTCTATTTTATTTTATTATCTATTTCACTTTGAATTTATATGGTATTATTTTTATTAATATTAGTTCTATAAATATTACATTTACTATTATAAATAATATTATTTAATTAATACCAAAAAGATTCATGGTATTACTATTATTGATTTAAATTAAATTAGTTATTTTTTATATACTATTTTAAAGATAGTAATATTAATATATTACTATCTTTAAAACATTATATAAAAAAATAACTAATTTATAAGTAATTAGTGGTTATCACCCTTTGAACAATAAAAGTTTTCTTTATTTTTCTATTTAAGTATCATTTGTAAAAAATAGCAGTTATCTCCCTTCATAATTGAATTATTTAAGATAAATTCAAATATAGCGTTTCCAACGATTTTAAACTGGTAATATTATTTTAATAGTGTTTCCTTTGAAGTTTGTGTATATCAACATTTTCAACCATTCATAAACTACATTTAACATACCAATGAATACATTAACGATGATACTTACGGGTTTAAAGGCGGACAATTAAAAGGTATATATATATATATATATATATATATATATATATATATATATATAT